>NW_028222040.1:17500-32500 GCF_056783735.1 Eptatretus burgeri
ATATTCATTTTTTTCTTTACATCCTCTAACTTACTAGTTTTTAAATTAATTCGCTTATTTGTTTTATTTACCTTTGTTTTAGTTATTTTTTCAATAAGACTTATTTGATATTTTTCACATTCATTATGTTTTCCATTTATATACCAAGACTGAGATTTTCTCCACTCTTTAGTTTGATTAATACTTGGTTTAACCATTTATATATTGTGAAAAACGCGGCGGTAGCCCTTAAAAACCCTAACCCATCTTCCCATCGTTAAAACATAATCTATTTTATACACTCTATCATACAATATCCATATGGAACACAATCTATTCCATTATCTAAAATAAATCTCTTATCATCAAAGGCTCCTAATGCCTTTTTATTTACTTCTTCACTATATATGTTATGTTTATAACTTCTTATTGTATTCATTTTCCTATATTCTTCTTTCTTATTCATCAAACAATTATAATAATTTCTAAAAGTTATTGATTTCTTTATTACATATTTCTTTATTCCCTTTAACCTCTTATCAATCTGTTCACCATACTTATAAGCATATGCCTTTGCTCTCAATCCAATAAACTCACTCATTACTTTTCCACCCAACTCATCCTTAAACTTACCAATAACCTTTTCATTCTTTTTGGAAAATAACTCACTCTTCTTGCTGAAATTACTTGTATCATATACTCCAATATTTTTCTTCATATCTTCATAAACATCATCAGTTTTTATATCTAGGATAAAACTATCAGTGTCCATATACAACAATGAAACATTTTCACCATACTCTTTCTTTAAGTCATTATACAAATAATCATACATCAATATCTTTGATAAATCAAGAACTGCTGTTCCAATATAAATTGGTTTATCCATTACAATACTTTCCTTTTTCATATGAATTGCAGAAAAGTTCTCTGAAAAAACCTCTTCTCTCTCAAAACTTGGTTTATTTATCAATCTCAAGCTTCTTTCCAAGATGTTGCGAATCTAATGTTTTGCCTGTTTCTAACATTTTCCATAGTCTTTCCAAATACAGCATTATTCATTAATTTATAAAAGTCCCCTTCAAATTTTACTTTTGTATTTGCTCTCATATCTGTATTGAATTGAATATACTTTTTCACCCAAGGACTTTGTTTAAATTTTAAAACTCTATGAATTTTAGCTACTCTCAATCCTTCTCTCAAAAACTGTTTTAAGCTTCTCTGATGCAAAACATATCCCTCTTTATCATAGAATGTTGTTAATAACTTTTCTGTTGATTTACCTTTAATATTAAAACTTTTATGATAATCACTTAACCATTCTTTCTTTGGAGTTTCTTTCTCACATGCAAAAGGAAGATCTTTATGCTTATTATGAAGATCACTCGGGTACCTCAAATCAACTTCAAAATAATAACCTTCTTCTTCGTCATTCAATTCCTCTTGAGAAGAAATAACAATATTCATCAAAGCCTTTTCATAATCCTTTTCTTCCACCCACTCTAATTTACCATAAGGCAGAGATTGAGACATTGCCCATCCATACAAATTATTAGCATCAAAATACATCAAATAATTACTATCTTTTTCACTATCATAATTTGGGAGATATTTATTATTTGCTTTCGCATATCTTTTTGAACATACTTGTGATATTCCACCTCTCTTGGACTTCTCAATCATCAAAAGCATATCAACATCACTGATTAAATCTATATCTTGTTTTGTCATTTTCAACATTGCACTCCAAGCTAAACCAGGAGCTGTGAAATAGTGGGCAGGGTCTAATCCATAACAATTTTTATTATGACAGAGTGTTCTAAAAGCCTCAAACACATCAGCTAACAATAAAACATCTGTTTTTAGATATAAATCATGATATTCTCCAAGGTTCTTTATCTTAAATATTTTCCATATTTCTTGTGCGTGTTTATATTCCTTATCACTTATCTCTTCTTCATAAAGGTTATTATAGAAACTTTCTTTTGAAGGAAGTTGTGTTTCTTTAAATCTCATAAATGAATCCATATAATCATAAGGATAAATTCCCTTACTTGTAAGAATTTTCTCTTTACTTTGAATTTCATTCCTTGTTTGAATTTCCTCTCTCGTAAGAATTCCTTCTTTAATCAGAATTTCATCTTTAATCTGAATTTCCTCTTTAGTTCGAATTTTCTTTATAATTAGAATTTCATCTTCAGTTAGAATTTCCTCTTTACTTTGAATTCTCTCTTTAATCTGAATTTCCTCTTGAGTGAGAATTTCCTCTTTTGGAAAGAATGAATTAAGATTTGGAAAAGAGTCCGTGGAGCTTAGATTTGATGCGAGGTAGGCTAGTGGTGTTCCCATAAACTTGTAAGAATCTAAAAACCTAATACGAGTTATAGGTTTTGTGAATATCATTTTTGAAAATGAAATATACTTTTGACTTGTGTTTGTTATAGCAGAAATATTCCCTGGTGTTTTTGAAAGTTCATTTATAAATAGATGTGTATCATAGTTGGCGCTGTTGTGAAGAAAGACTGGAATAAAAGAAGGTAATTTATAATTAAGATTACAACAGGAATGAGCGGGACCTCTATATTTACCAGTAAGATGACAATGGTCTCTAACTTTAGACTCCTTAATTTCCCCCTCACAAATATGACAGATATTGTTCATTCTAAATTCTAATTTTTCTTCTTTGGTTAATTTCATCGGTTCATTTGTTTCTTTCATTAATTTAGTGAGTCTTATACAATCCTTTTCTAATCGTTTTACAAACTCTTGTGAAGCATTTTTTCCACGATAATGTTCAAGTTTGTTATACTTTTCTCCAACAGATGATTTGATATAATAACAAAAACCACAAGGAATATGTTTTTGATATTTATTTGTATATGGTTCTTTTGGATTAGGAGAAGCAGTATTTATCTTTTTAAGGATACATTCAAAATCAGCGTATATCACAAATGGGTGCATGATAGATTTATTATAATCTTCAAAATAAATCTTTTCACCAGGTTTAGGCATTGTAATTACAGCTGATTTATGATTACTACAATATTTTGAATGTTGTTCTAATCGTTCTTTTGTATGAAATGAATTAAGACATCGCTTACAAGGATATATTTTGTTTGCTGTTCTGAATACCTGAGAAGAGATTAATCTTGATAAATTATTGATGTATGTGTAATGTGAATTCTTTCCAACACTAAAATATAAAAGGTCAATGTGTGTTTCTTCATTTTTATAGTTGTTTGAAATTTTTAATATTTGAATTTTGTTTGTATCCGTTAATCCATATACATTAATAGAAAGATTATTCTTTTTCTCAAATTTAGGAATATCTGTTAATGGCATTGGGAATTTAAAATCTTTAATGTCCAAGGTATTCTCATATTTCATGTATTGTTTTACTCTTTCTGAATTACATTTTGGTGGATGTAAGTGAGCAAGAACAGACCAGAGAAAACATTTATTATCATTGTTCTTAATATTAACAACTGCCTTCTTTAGTTTTATTTCTTTTGGTAATTCAATATAAGAAGAAGCTTTAAGAGGGTTTGATTTTAGAATGTGTATATCTAAAAAGATGATTTTTTTAATATTGAATCCACTTCCTACCACTGTATTATCAACATCCTCCTCTTGTCTTGATAGTTCTTCATAAACCCCACTATTCAAAAAATCTTGAAATGATGTTATAAAATGAAGATCTGTTCTCATATAAGGAGTTTGTTCTTCATCTTGTCTTTTCATATTCATTTTCACTCCCATATAAAACTTTAAAGTTTTTATTTCTTTTAATGTCTTTTTAATAAATTTTTCAACATCGGGTTTCACTATTTCAATTGATTCAGCTATTGATGATGGACTGGGTTCTCCAAATTGAAAAATCCTTATTTTTATATGCCCTTTAAATGCCTCATCAGTGTTTTTAATATAATAGTCTCCCTTTACTTTAAACTCATTTTTCTTGTGTTTTTGTGATTGAAGATGTTGATTATAACTACTCTTCAAAACATCCTTTGAACAGATATCACAATGTTTTCTTTCCAACTCAAGAGGAGATATTTGATGAAATAGATTAAATGTGTGTTTGTTGGTTCGGAGGTGTTTTCTATAATGTTTATATTCGTGATTACAAACATCGCAGTACGTTGTATTCACCATATTTATAGAATAAAACTTTGCTTAAACTAAAATTTTCTTGATGAAAATTTCGTTTAATTTATAGGTGAATCTGTGCTTAAAAACATTTTATCCTCCAACTTTTTCACTTAATAAATACAATGTTTCAAGACACAAAAGACAAGTTTCAATCAATCTCTTCATCTGTTAAAGATACTGAGAAATATGTCAAGGATGTAAAATTGAACAAAGATAAATATAACAACTATTGGATAAAAACTATTATGGTAAATAATATGAGTTCTTCAATTTCCTTCAGTGGAAGGGCTTTTAGTATACCTGGTAGAACATCAATTAAAGTATCTCTAACAAAAGTTTCTCCTCTCCTTCTAGTAATATATTCAAAACTAGAAAAAGCAATGAAACAAGAAAAAGTATCAAAGAACAAAAACCTTATGGATGAAGCTTTAGAAAGAAAAGATAAGACCATCTGTAATATGCAAGGAGAAATTTGTATTTTTTTCAACAACCTTAAAGATGTAAATCTTGATGAAATAAAGGATGTTAATATATCAGGTGAAATGACATTTCGTTCAATAGTAGTTAACGATAATTTTAAAATTACCTTTAATATAAAAAATGTTGTCGTTGAATCTGATAATGAAAAAAGTATATCGATATCGATGGTAATATACAACTGAAAGTATAGATGAATTTCAGTTTAAGTAAAGTTTTACTTTATAAATATGCTAGACTTTCCTGATTCTCCATATGACAAATTTGAGAATTGTCCTGCATGTGAAAGACAGGGATTAAACACAGAGTCAAAAGCCTATAAACAATGTATATTCTGTGATTATCTTCTAATTAATGATAATAAAAAATATAAAAAGGAAAATAATTCTTTTAGATTTACACCAAAAATGAATTACTTTACAAGATTGATTAGAGAAATGAATGTAAAGTATGAGGATGATAACACACCTTTCCTTACAAGGGAAGAAACTGAACGTATAAGAGAAATGTTCAAAGGATTGTTGTTGTATATTATTCATGGATGTAATTTTCAGGGAAATATCAACACAAGATATTGTATAAATAAAATAATGGATTATCTTGAAATTAAACCTGAACTTAGGATAAAATATAGAGTTTCTAAAAAGCCAATAATAAATTAAATAACCTGTTTTTCAAATATATAAATGAATGATTTTTTACCTATTTGGGAAAATAAGATAAAATTTAACAACCATAAAAATCTCCCAAATTCATTAAGATGTCTCATAGTTGGTTCAAGTGGATGTGGAAAAACCTGCTTACTTTTAAAAATGCTCCTCACTCCCAACTTTTTAGATTATGATAATTTAATAATTTTCACAAAGTCGAAGTTTTCAACCAGAGTATCAACTACTCTCACAAGGTTTTAATGCTGGTCTTCAAAAGAAGATATAATAGGTTTATTTAAACGTCAAAAAACCTAAATGATTATAACATTGAAGATATAATTCAACTATTTTGTGATACACAGAGATGTAAAAAGAAATCAAATCTTATAACTTGTATTCTTAGTGATAATACGGATGATATACCGTCTCCCCAAGATTTGGATAAATCAAAAAAGAACCTCGTTATCTTTGATGATTGTGTTAATGAGAGAAACCAAACGGTAATGGACACCTACTACACAAGAGGGAGACATTCTTCTTGTAATTGTATTTATCTTAGTCAATCGTACTTTCAACTTCCTCGTCGTTCCATCAGAAACAATGCTAATACTTTTATTTTATTCAAGTTAAATTCAATAGATATCAATAATTTTTGGAGAGATAATTGTTCTACATTATGTAGTAAAAAGAAATTTGAGGATTATATGAAGCACACGACTGAAAAATATAAATATATTGTTGTGAAACAAGATGAGATATTAAGGGATATATTTTTTGTTTTATAAACAACTACATATATAAATGACAACTATTATTATAAATCTTGTGGGTAAATCTGCTTCTGGAAAAAACTTTCATAAATCAAGGTTCTTGTGTAGTACAAATGAGAATATTGTAAATTTACTTAAAAAACACCCCGTGATACGCATTGTATCAACAACAACTAGAGCAATAAGACCTGGAGAAGTAAAAGGTGAAGATTATCACTATATTTCAGTGGAGGAACATATGCGATTGAGGAATGAAGGACAAATATTTGAGGAGGTTTCTCTTGGTACAACAAAATATTCACATTGTAAGAGTGAGTTAAAGAAACTAAAATCTGGTGGTGTTGGGATATTAGAAACTAATCCAGAAGGAACGAGACAAATTATTAAATATCTGAGCGGAGTGAAGATTTTATCATTCGGTTTTGATGTTGATGAAGAAACTCAACACAAACGTATGAAAAGCAGAGATGCAAGGATTAGTGAAGAAGAAATTACAACTCGCATTAATGTTAATAAAGAATTTGATGAAATATTTAAAGAAAAGGATTTATTTGAACACATCTACTTGAATGATGAAGAAAAGGAAAATTTCCCTGTTGATCTTTACAATTCATTAAATGATATTTTACAATAAATAAATGGATACAAAAGAAAGAGCAAGAAGATTTAAGGAACATCAAGAGTTGGTTTCAAAAGTTGTAAAACAACAGGAAGACATAAAGAAGAAACGCAGACAGAAACTAACGGGCGAAGAAGCATTTGAAAAAAAACAAGAGAAATTTTTTAAACCACTTTTAAAAACTTCCCAAGAAAAAATGAAAGATGTTTCCACAGTTCCCACAGTAGAATATACTCCTAGAAAGCTTCAAATGTTAAAAGATTTCAGTCAAATGACGGAGGAAGAATTAGAGCATTTAGGAGAATTAGAATATGATGATGAAGGTTTATTTCAACAACTGGAAGAGATTAATCAACCCCTGATTATATTGTGAATGCTGTTCAAAACAATGAATATTCAGCGGATTCAAAAACCAAAGCAGGACTCATTCCAACAGAACAACCAGCAATATTTCTTCTTGTTCAAGAAAAGGTATTGATATTTAATGATGAATTAAGGTTCTTAAGTTCTGCTCAACCCCTGTTAAACTAACTCCGAGATTAATGTTTCTTCTCACAAAAGATGGAAGGCAAGGTTCAACTGTGAGGGATGAATCAAAGTATATTGATAAACCATTGGATATGGAAAATAATGATGATAGAGTATATATTGATTTGCTGAACACTCTAAATTATAAGGTTATTCTTTCTGGTAAAAGTAGGAAGAATGAGAAGGAGAAACACATTATTCAGGCTTTAAGTATCCTTGGTTCAGGTATTAGTTTTCTTCCAAATGACCCATCGCAATTAGTTAATAGACTGTTATTGTTGTTTGGCAGTAAGAAGGCTGGAAATAACAATTGTTTTAATGAAGCATCAGCCATTTTAGACCAGTTGATGAACATGAAAATAATTAAGAAATATCAATATAAAGACATTTTATCTCATATTAAATAAGATGAGAAGCACAATCCTGAGTTTTAATTTCACAACAAGCGACCACACATCTTCATTCCCATACCCACTACAACTTGACACAACAAAAGAATATGAGGCATCTTTATTGTCCATGGAGACTTATAATACCTTATTTAATATAACCGAGAAAAATGACAAGTTTAGTTATAATCCGGGAAGTGGATACAAAACGATAACAGTCTCACCCGGAGCATACGAGATTTCTCAAATATCTTCCGAAATTGCTCGTCTTATGAAAGAACAGGGTGATGAACCAAAAAATATTATTATAAACATTCAAAAACATACTTCAAAATCAACGATTAAAGTTAAAAATAACTACAAGGTTGATTTCACAATTGATAATTCATTTAGAGAGTTATTGGGTTTCTCCTCAAAAAGATTGAAACTAATGGGACGTTTTACAGTGATAATGTCATTCAAATATCCTCAGGAATAAATTCGGTGTTAATTCACTGTGATTTGATTGATGGTGCTTATAATGATGGATTAAAAACAAATACAATATTTTCATTCAGCGCATACTCAACCCCAATTGGTTATAAATTCAATATGGAGCCTAAAAATTTGGTTTATCTACCTGTGTCAGGAAAAACCATACACAGAGTAAATTTTAGGATAACCGACCAAGATAATCGTGTGATCTCTTTTAATGGAGAAGTTATATCCATCAGAATTCACCTACGTGAAGTTTTTCAATAAATAAATACGATGGTTATTGTGAGGAAGCACGAGTTGGGAAAATATAAAATAATTACAGGGGATGGGATGTTCCTTTCCCCGTACTACAAGGGTGAAGGTATGTATCTTGGTGGAGGATACTATAAACCTAAGAGACAAAGGGGTGTTGGACATCAATTTAGAGGAGATGGGATAATTGATACTCTCATGGGTATTGGTTCAACTATTCTTAAACATAAAGACCTAATTGGTTCAACTGCTTCTGCTGTGGGAAATGTAGCAGGTGCTGTAAAGAGTATAAAAGATGCTCAGAAAGAATCTCATAAATTACAAGCAATAAAAGAAATTAAGAAAGGTAAAACTCAGTTGTCCCCCCAAGAACGACAGAAAATAATTCAAATACTTGGATCAGGGTTTCAAAAGTTTTAACATCTTTTTTCCTAAATAAATACAAGTATGGAAGCAATTGATAGTATCTATGATTTGGATGATACTATTATTATCTCAAACTCCACTAAAAAGAAGATTACTTCAAGGTAAATGCAATAACTGGAACAGACTGGAATACAAATGGTACAAAAAGTTTTGAAATAAATAATCAACAAACCTATTTGAATCTCTCCGAAAGTTTCTTGTTGTGTAAATTTAAATTCACTAAGGCTGGGAATAACACAAACGCTACACTTGTAAATGATTTCTTCTGGAAAATGTTTGATAGTGTGCGATTGTATATTGGAACACAAGAAGTTGAAGCGGTTGATTATGTCTCTGCTGTATCTGAAATGATGAAATTTACACTCTATACATTCAGTGATAGAATGGGAAAGGGGTCTGTCGAAGGTTTTATTCCTGATATGTCAACGGGAACAAACACAGACCCTGGATATATTCAAAGGAAAGGAATGTATAATGATGATACAAAAGCAGAAAATAGTTTTACTGTGGCAGTTCCTCTTAAAGGTATATTTGGATTTTGTGATTATGATAAAGTTCTGTATGGTCTTAAAATTAGATTTCAACTACAAAGGAATGATAATGAAAATAGATTGCTTTTTGGTGTTGGTAATGCTTTTGGTGATCAGAATAAATTTGTAATTGAGGAGATGAGTTGGTATATCAGTGAATATACTCCTAATCTTAAAACAGAAGAGATGTTGAATCGAAGACTTAACTCAAAGAGACCACTCAGTGTATCATACCTCAAAAGAAGATGTCAACACGTTAAACTCAATCAAACTACTTACACGTGGAATTTGGGTGTTCTGGAAGGAAAGCCACGATATCTGTGGATGATTTTTAAAAAGCCAGATGGTGATACTGCGACTGATAAGAATAATGCATTGAGTGATAATGCTAAGGTGAAACAACTTCGCGTTTCTCTAGATGGAACATTTTATCCACGAGATAGATTGGAAATTAATTGGGAAAAAATGATTTTGCTGAAGCATACAAGTCTTACCAAAAGGTGTGTGAAAGTAATGGAAATAAAGAACCTATTTTGGATATGACAGCATTTAAAAGTTTGTATACAATCTATACGTTTGACCTGAGCGCTCAAAAAGAAACTATAAAGTCTAATCGAGTGGATACTTCCCTATACATTGAAAGAGGAGAGAGTGAAGAAGTTGATACATATTGTTTGCTTTTGGAAGAAACAGAATTGCAGATTAATACAGATAATGGTGTGATGATTAGTCTCACATAATTTTTTTGTTAAATAAATGAGTGGCAAAGTACCAACTGGGGTATATGTTAATCAAATCAATCTTCATAAACTATCATCTTGTGTTCAAAATCAAAAGCCTTGTACGATTAACGTTAATACAATTCAGAGAAAAGGAGCAGTAAGAATTGATGTTTTGCTCACAAGAGAACAGGTTAAAATCTTGAATGACACTGGCTCACTTAAAATTAAAATGACAAAACCAATGTTGAAAAAATATTCAATAAGAGAGACGAGTGGAGGATTTCTCCCATTTCTAATTCCTTTATTTGCTGGTTTAAGTGCGGTTGGAGCATTGACGGGTGGTATTTCAACAGCGGTCAAAACTGCCAACGAAAGGAAGGCTCAACTCCAGGCTCAAAAAGAATTGGAAAGACATAACAAAGAGTTGGAGAAACAAATTAGTGGAAGTGGTGTAATTGTAGATTTTGCTGAAAAACTTGAAGGTCTGCCTGATAAAGCGAGATTGTTAGTTGGAGATATGCTTTCTTCTATAGCACAAGCAGGTGTAAAATTAACGAAAAGAGGTAATGGATTATATCTTTCTAATAAATAAATGAGCATTGATGAGTGGTTGAAAGAATTTGGAAAGAATACAACATCAAATTTACAACTTGCCAAATATTGTAAGAAATTAAAAATTCATAATGTGGTTATTTGTATGAGAGATGAATTAACAAATGTGTCGAAACATACAAAGAATATTATTATGAACTTAGAAGATAATGATGGGAACGGTTCTCATTGGGTTTGTATTTTTAATAGTCAAGACAAATATTATTTTGATAGTTTTGGTCTTCCACCACCTGTTGAAGTCATAAAATTCTTACAGAATGGTGTTTATCAAACATTTCAAGTCCAAGAATTAAATTCCAAGTGTTGTGGTCAATTATGTCTATATGTGTTATTTCAACTCAACAAAAATAAAAAATTTTATGATATTATTTTTAATCTAATATAAATGACTTATGTTGGTAAAGATGGTTCTATCTTTGGTGTATCTCAAGAACTGGATATTGATTTATCAAATTATTACACAAAGGCACAGGCTGAACGACATAAATATAATATAAACAAAAATATTAACATGAAAAATGCTTATAAATTAAAAAATTATCCAAGCCCGACTGACGCGAATGACTTGGTGAGATTAAGCGATTTATCACAATATATATACTTAAATAAAACGGCTGTGTATTCTAAAGATACAGAAGTGTTGATATTATCTCCAGGTCATACAGAATTCACAGTTCGAATTAAAATAAATTTTTATAAAGAAGGGCGTATCGTTTGTATGAGAATAGAACAATGGGGGTATGATATGAATGATTTAGGGTATAATTGGTCATTTAAAATTAACCTCGAAGACCTGGAACAATTAAATCAGTCTCGTAAGGAAGAATATTATCCACTTGGTATCGAGAATGAGTTTTGTGGAGCCACGATTAGTAAACAACAAATAAAAGAATTTAATAAGGGTAAATATAATAATGGTTTTGCCCTTGTTTATCTCATGAAAACAGAAAAAACAGGATTATATATAATAAGTAAGGAAATACAAAATGATTTAACTATGGGAAGATGGGGAGGTGTTTCGTGCCATAATATTATTCTAACATATATTTCTAATACATAAATGACAGCAAGAAGGCTTCAAGAAAATTATCATTTCTGTGTTCAAGCATACCTTCAAGAAAAGGGTATTCGGTATTTTAATAAATATGTTCTACAACATAAGAATGAGGTATTTTCAATAAAAGATTGGCATTATGCTGATGTTGATAAACCAACAACTTTAGATTTAATTAGAATGTTAAATAATGAAAAAATTATAAGGTTAAGAAAAGGTAAGGCTCTTTTAGAAATTCAAAAGAAATTTTATTGGTATCCTGTTGTAAAAAAAATTATTTTGGATACAGGAATAACAAGAAATCCTGATGAATATATGTATAATATTCTATGGGGTGTAAACGATTCAAGTATAGTAAGGGATGAGGAAGGAGTTGAAGAAGAGAGGGAAGAGGAGGAAAAGGAGAAGGAGGAGAGAGAGAAGGAGGAAAGAGAGAATAGAGAGAGGGAGGAAAGAGAGAAGAGAGAGAGGGAGAAGAAAGAGAAGGAGGAAAAGGAGAAGAGAGAGAAGGAGGAAAGAGAGAAGAGAGAGAAGGAGGAAAAGGAGAAGAGAGAGAGGGAGGAAAGAGAGAGAATGAATAAATATCAAAATATGGAAACCAGTGAGATTCAAAAAGAATAGAGGTATTACAGAAAATAACTCAACCCACCGAGGAGGAAAACAAAGAATTGACAAGTCTATTTGCAATACTTTCGACAAGACTATTAGCATCGACAAGATATAGATTTTAATTCAAGTTTTTTCTTAAATAAATGGAGGAGAGAGTGAAGGCATTTCTAAGGATTCTTTATGTTTTAAAAATTAAGATTCAAATGTGCATGTTGGAAACTAAAAAGGTTTTTGCACTCTGCAGAAATTTTTCTCATAAATAAATGAGTTATTGTCTCAAATGTAAAAAGAAAACTAATACTAAAAATATTTCATATATTAAAAGTAAAAATAACAGGGTTATACAAAAAGGTATATGTTTGGTGTGTGGTTCAAAAAAAATCAATTTATCTCCAAACACAAACTCGGAGGAGATATACAAAAGTTTTTATCAGGAAGTAAATTTACAACTACTGGAATACCAGGGGAATTACATCTTCCAGGTTATTCTTTCTGTGGTCCAGGCACAAACTTAGATAAAAGATTAGATGAGGCAGACAATCCTAAATCCTGGAGTAAACCAATCAATAGAGTTGATGAAGTGTGCATGAGACACGATATTGATTATGGGAATACCACAACGTTGGAAGAAAAGCATGAAGCCGATAGAGAAATGTTATATAATTTGTCTCTGATACAAAATCCAACCTTGAGAGAAAAAGTTGATAGGTTCATCGTGAAGAAGATGATTAGTGCTAAATTGAAACTTGGACTTGGAAATTCAAAAACTTATAGGCTCTAATGATGCCATTAAGACTGAAGAGCAATTAGCTGATGAATTACATAAACCAATATTCACAAAGTTTCAGAGAAGGAAAGTTTATTCCAAGGAAGTTGATTATATCTGGTCTGCTGATTTGATTGAACTCAATAATGATAAGGGGTACAAGTATGCTTTAACCGTTATTGATTTGAGGAGTAGATATGCGTGGGTTGTCCCTTTAAAAAACAAAACAGGTAATACTCTTATGTTAGCTTTTCAACAGATATTTAATAAAAGTAAGAGAAAACCTAAGAAATTGTGGACTGATGAGGGTAGAGAGTTTTATAACAAGACATTTATGAATTTTCTAAAAAATAACAGTATTACATTATACAGTACCTTTAATGAAGGGAAGGCAGTTGTTGTTGAACGTTTTAATCGTACCTTAAAAGAGAGACTATATAAAAAATTCACACAACTCGGTTCACAACAATGGTCATCTTTTATTCAGGATATTGTGGATAAGTATAATGACACGATTCACACATCAACGAATATGAAGCCATCAGAAACATTTACAAAATTAAAATATGAAAAAGAGATTAATGTCAGAAAACCTAAGTTCAAAGTTGGTGATATCGTAAGAATATATAGGTGGAAATCTCATTTTGAAAAGGGTTTTACTGAACGATGGACGAAAGAACTTTTTAAAATTGTTGATGTAATAGATACAGTTCCTTGGACTTATAAAATATATGATTTGGAAGGGGAAGAGATTTTAGGTTCATTTTATTCACAGGAATTACAAAAGACAAAACTAAGCAGATAATACACCTTTGTGGACACTAGAGGGACAAGTATATAATGTGTGTCAAGGGGGACGTTCTTAGATCTGTGAACCCCAAACACAGAATCCTCAACTGAATAGTCAAGGCTTAACTTTTGTTTGTGTGTGTGTGTGTAATGGGAGCAATAGGTTGGCGCTTCACTCCCTCCTACTATACACCGTTGTGGACACTCGAGGGCCAAGTCCGAGGTGTATAACAGTATATAATGTGTGTCAAGGGGGACGTTCTTAGATCTGTGAACCCCAAACACAGAATCCTCAACTGAATAGTCAAGGCTTAACTTTTGTTTGTTGATGTGTATGTGTGTGTGTCCCAACCCTCACATTCAAAATCTCAACACCAACCCTCACATTCAAAATCTCAACCCCAACTCAATCCTCGCCCAACACAATGTCTTTTTCAAAATGAGATTTCCACCTATATATATATATTTTTACGTTTTTTTTTTTTTCTTCTTCCAATTCTGTCTTTTAAGGCTTTCAGGTTTGATGACGTAGAAAGGGGGAGTAAGCCTGCACTTTCTTCCCAGAACTTTCTTGATCTTGCTCCCATCAAGCACCATCCGACAAAGAACTACATCGATAGGTTTAGATCCCAAAGAGTGATAGCAACTCCAAAAGTCTCCAAAATATAAATAAATAAAATAATAATAATAATAAATAAATAAATAAATAAATAAAAGCCCCCAAAAAAGTTTCAAGTGTCCAACATAAACCCAACTTTCCAAGTCTTCAAGGTATAACCACATTCCCGTTGAGTTTCCAAGATATGTATCACATTGTGAGTTATCAATCCAGAACCCACATTTCAAGTATTCAAAGTAAAACCAACTTACAAAGTCTCTTAAGGATAACTCATTTACTGATTTTTTCAAAATTTGTGAGTCTCCAAGGTAGGCCCCATATTTAGAACCATCTTGGCAGAACCCTTTTCCTGAGTCTCCAAGGTAGTTATTTAAACCATCAAGGCAGAACTCATTTACTGATTTTTTCAAAATTTGTGAGTCTCCAAGGTAGGCCCCATATTTAGAACCATCTTGGCAGAACCCTTTTCCTGAGTCTCCAAGGTAGTTATTTAAACCATCAAGGCAGAACTCATTTACTGATTTTTTCAAAATTTGTGAGTCTCCAAGGTAGGCCCCATATTTAGAACCATCTTGGCAGA
>NW_028222040.1:42500-47500 GCF_056783735.1 Eptatretus burgeri
CAGTCTCTTTGGCGATTGGGCACAATCCTCGATGGGTTGCCACTCCGACACAGGATACCAGCAAGCTGGCATTCATTTTGCCGACCTCGGAAGGATGACAGGCAGAATCAACCCCACCTGGTATATTACTTCAACAGCCGAGTGGGATTTGAACTCAGGATCCTCGGATGCAAAGCCCACCACCCTATCCATTAAGCCAACACCAGGCAATATACATACATGTGTGTGTGTATTGTTACGGTGCCGGGTGGTCGGCCGCGACCTGACCGCTCTGACAGAGCCGCAAGTCGAGTCGGCCCGACCAATCGCCCGGAATATAGATCGTCGCCCCGGATAAGTCTGGAGTCGACGGGTCCTTGTGCAAGAACCGTGAAGGGCCAATGTTTCTACCACGTGGTACAGGGTTATTTGTCAATTCTTCAAAATACCGAGAGACCACGTGGTGATCTACCGAGCCTCCACACCCTCAACGGAACTCGTGCGAAACAAGCTGCTTAAGTGAGCCTGTCCAGTGCGCGATTCCGAGCGGCTTAATCGCCGAGAACCGTCAGTCCGAATGTCCCCTTACGGCGGCCCAACGGCCTTCTAACTTCCAACACACGACATGCTCAGTCAATTAAAGAAATGGACGCGACGAGCTGAAAACATTTAACAATTGGGGTTTATTTATACAGTAATCGGGGAACTAGGGAAGCATGCAAGAGGCAAGGTTAAACAGACTATACGAAATGTAATGCAAATAAATACAGTACAGGCACTAAACAGTTTTCTACTTGATAGACGGGCCCATGGACGCGCGCGCGCGCGCACACACACACACACACACACACACACACACACACACACACACACACACACACACACACACACACACACACACACAAGAAATGGTGGCTGACGCCTTAAATACGGACTTCAACTTGGAGGGACAATGACCAGTGAGGCCGCTTCCGGTCATGTCGGACCTTTCCACCTCGTGTTCGTGGGGCGGCTTCGCCCAAATATTCAAAAGAATTGTGCATTTTGTGATACAAGCACCAAATTTGGCACAAATGTACATTAATATGTTGCGAACATTTTCAGATATTGGGCCACTTGAAATTCTCTCTTTATGTCAGCCATATTGGATTTCAAAATGGCCGCCACTTGAAATCTACATTTGCTATTATCTCTGGACGTAATGCAGCTATTGACTTGATTCTGGTATCTAAAGGTATGTTTTTGGGGGCAAGGAATCCAATGGTACCATTTTCAACTTAATATTATCTATCACAGTCTGTTATATAATTTTATTTGGAAATTATCTCGGCAAATATTGGATTCAGCACATAACTTTGAAAAGAATGTCTTAGTTCTGTAAATATAAATAAATAAAAAAACTATACTAAATCACTAGTAACAACTCAGACAAGCTCATATATACTGGCAGTCTAAAATATAAATTCATCTCCCATTAGGAAACAAAGTGACCCATTCATTTGTGTTTTTCATATGCATATTTTATGTAACATTACATTCATATTGTCAATAAATACCAAACATGCATAATCCCCTTTTCCTAGACCCTTTAAGCCATCTTTTGTGTTTCTAGAGTACAGAAATTTCTTGTATAGGCTTCCATCTGTCTTGTTTCCTTAACAATGCACTGTTGCATGTCTTTAACAATGTTTACAAACATGACTCCACTACATGTCTTTAATCACAGCCCTGACCCAAATAAAAGAGTAGAGAGGCTGCATGTGTGTTGACCCACATCAACTGTGTGTGTGGATCTGGGGATGCACGGTCCAAGACAGTCGCCCCCTTGCCGCACTACGACACTGATGTACCCCCTGTCACTAGCAGCATCAAGAAGTCGCCTGTCCCAGCTGCTAAAGTGGCGTCATTGACCAGAGGAGACTTCAAACAGCAGACTGATGAAGAATACCAATGGCTCGGCAATGCAAAGCGAGTCCTGGAAGACAACACTGGTACAGTGGACAATGACAACACATCTTGGGCTGCATTTCATGCCAGCCGACAGCCACCAGATGCTCGAGTCATCTGCCCCACGTCGCTGCTTCCACTCTTGCTGGAGAGTACCCACACAGTGGCCATGATCCGGCACTCAATGGACGTCGGGAAGAATGGTGTGGAACACCTGAATCCTGGACAGACACCAGTGGTCACCGTTGATCAGCCACTGTTTGCTTTGGCCAAGCAGATATAATACAGTGGAAGTGGCCAGAGAGCTATGGTGAAGACCAGATAGTGGTGATGCTTGGTGGCCTCCACATAGAGATGGCGGCACTGAGGACACTGGGGGACTGGCTGAAAGGGAGTGGTTGGGTGCAAGCACTTGTGCAAGCGGAGATTGCGACAGCAGGGACAGCAGACTCATTCCTGCGAGATTCCCATGTCTTGCGCACAAGAAGAGCACATCAAGTGACTGCAGCAGCACTGTACATCCTGCAACACCATGCCTACAACCACTACTGTCTGGGAGAAACCAGGGATGCAGAGAAACCAGGATTTGAAGACTGGTGTTGCCAGAGAGGAGAAGACACCCCCCAGTTTCACTACTGGGCAACCGTGCTGGAAATAGAACTGTTGGTTCTAGTGTATGTGCGTTCTCTCAGGCAGGGATCGTTAATGATGTACCTAGATGCTCTGACAGAGCTGGTCCCCTGGTTCCATGCACTGGATCACACCCACTATGCTAGGTGGATACCAGTGCACCTGAAGGACATGGCCGAACTCACCATCAAACACTCAGATGTAGCCAGGAAATTCAGGGAAAGCCACTTCACCGTTCAGAAAACACAGAGGGTGTTCTCTTCATTCCCGATTGACTAGGCACATGAGCAGAATAATGCCTGCATCAAAGGAGACGGTGGAGCAGTTGGGCTCACTGACAACCCAAGTGCCCTATGTCGCTGGATGGTTGCGGGACCAGAAGTTGCCAGGGTGATCGAAGAATTCCAGGATGGGAACCAACACTGGAGACGGCAAACAGCAGACACACGTCATCATGATCAGACGCCAAGTGTACAGACCTCATTTGTGAAAGATGTTCGCTCTCTCTCGTCGGTGTCATAGAGGAGATGGGCAACCCATTCGAGGAGGAGAGTCAGGATGTAGTCAAACTGGACACAAAGGAGATCGTAGATCCTGCTGCTGTGGAGACAGTGATGAATGCCAAGAGGATTGGCCAAGAGCAGTTTGAGGCTTTCACCAGAGAGTGTCTGTTGGACAGAACAAAGGCAGTGGACACACCCATTCCTCGTAACAAGCTGAAGGTGTTCAGCACTTCCACTCCAAGAAGCCAGAGCATAGGTCAGCAACAGCTCGCCTCCATCAAGAATGACCATGAACTCTTCGCACGCCTGTACATTGGCTGCCAGACGAGGGATGGAAACCTTGAGGAGTTCTTTTGTCATGAGAATCAGGCATGTCCTCCTGCATTGTCTAATGGTGGAAGCCTCTGCACTGGTACCAAGAGTGATCTCCTCACATGCTTGGAAGAAGTCTCTGATGCAAAGACAGAGACTCCTGTCACGACCTGCATTGTGCTTGATGGAGCAGCCATCGTCCAGATGCTGAAGCCGGCTGCATCAAAGACCTTTGAAGAGTATGCACAACATATCTTCATCCCATATATGTCCACGAAGCTGCAAACAGTGTCACGCCTGGATCTGGTCTGGGATACTTACCTTGCTGATTCACTGAAAGGTAGTACACGTGCAGAGCGGGGACAAGGTGTGCGGAGACGTGTGGTGGCTGCCGCAGCCATACCAGGAAACTGGCAGAACTTCCTACGAGTGGACAGCAACAAGACCGAGCTGTTCAGGTTCCTCTCAGCAGCTCCCATGGAATGGTTTGACCAGGAGGACAAGCAATTCGTCATTACTGATGGAGAGGCAGTGCTCAGCAAGCCACTACTGCCAGATCTGACCTCACTCGCCCCATGTAACCATGAAGAAGCTGACAGTCAGATGTTGCTGCATGCATCTCACGCAGTCCAGCATGGACACCATGCAATAGTCATCTGGACTGTAGACACCAATGTTGTGGTTCTGGCAGTGTCCCTGGCACAGGAGTTGCAACCAGAAGACAAACTGTGGCTGGCATTCGGAACAGGCCAGAGTTTCCGATACCGAGCAGCACACGAAATAGCAGCTGGATTGGGACGAGAGAAGGCTCGTGCACTGCCAATGTTCCATGCTCTAACTGGATGCGACACTGTGTCTAGTTTTCATAGACATGGCAAGAAGACTGTGTGGGCAGTCTGGATGGTACTGCCAGAACTCACTGAGGCGCTGCTGTTGCTGTCCTCTGCACCTCGTGACATACCAGACGATGCAATGCGCATCATCGAGAGGTTCGTGATCCTGTTGTATGATCGAACCAGCAAATGCACAGACATTGACAAGGCCAGGAGGAAACTCTTCGCAAGGAAGAACAATGTGCAGCTCATCCCTCCAACGAAGGCAGCTCTGGAGGAACATGTCAAGAGGGCAGTGTATCAAGGTGGACATGTGTGGGGTCAGATACTGCTGCCAGCACCAGAGCTCCCTCCACCAACCAACTGGGGTTGGTCAAGGACTGGAGAAGGACAGTACACACCTTACTGGACCAGGCTAACTGAGGCAGCTCACAGCTGCATTGAGCTGGTTTCTTGCAAGTGCAAGAAAGGGTGTGTGAGGCGCTGCAAGTGCAAAAAGGCTGCCTTTCAGTGCACAGCCCTCTGTGTGTGTGAAGGGGACTGCACATGACGATGAGTCAACAACATACATGTACTTGTGGCAATGCTGAACTTGTTAACATGACACTGTTTATGTACACGTATCTTCAGTACCGGTATATACCTAGCCTCAGATACCAGTACACCTAGCCTCAAACACTAGACCATGTAGCATGTCAGTATTATACCTAAGACATTTACAGAACTAAGACATTCTTTTCAAAGTATTGTGTTGAATCCAATATTTGCCAAGATAATTTCCAAATAAAATTATATA
>NW_028222040.1:51500-59000 GCF_056783735.1 Eptatretus burgeri
CAAATGACTCCATGGGGAGTGTGCGTTCCTGCCTGCTTGCTTACGTGTGTGCGGTGCACGGGTTTTGTGGATGTGTGATCTGAACTCGAACTCGCACACAGGGCCATGGTGTGTGGTGCTGTGCAGGAGGTTATGCAGTCGTCTCGTGAACCATGTGTTTCTGCATGTGGGGAACTGAACGTGCTGCAAGAACCGGAGACACACAGGACATGCCATTGTGCAGTGTGGGTGTCGAGAAATCCGTTCCTTTCCCCTCACGTTGCCCTTCCCTTCCCTTCCCCTTCATGCTATCCTCCTCCCAAACCCCCTCCACCACCAACTTTGGACAATGTTGTCCTTTTGATCGATGTTGACCTCAAAAATAATTGGCTGGTTGAATTCAGTGACCTGACATGCAAATGCTCTTCAGAATTTCAAGTCAATCGGATAAAAGTTGAGGATTTTAGAGATACCACCTGAGTTGTTGACCTTTGACCTTCTGACCTCAAAAACAATGAGCTTCTAACTTGTCACAATATATACCATGTGGTGAAGTTTTATGAAGATAGGTTTAAAATTGTGACCTGTAGGCGACACGGACGGACAGACAGACAGACGGACAGAATAACAAAATCGATTGACCAATTTCCTTGAAAAATCTTCGATTTTGCAGGAGAGAAATGTTTGTGCATGATTGGTGAAAATCATGCCAACACAACAAATGTGTGATATCGATCTCTGCAGCGATGTGTGGCGGGGGCGAGTGTAGCGAGCCGGTCCATGCTAGTATAGAGTATATACCGGTATATAAATGCCATCGTCTCTTTCTCACCGTGACTTTGTTCCTTATGCTCGGCCACATCTTTTAAGTTAGAAACTCCAAACTCGGGGGAACAAATACAATTTTGTGTGTGGGGGATAACATAGACTGTGGCCGGACTCACGCTTGGGGTGTGGGGGGGTAAATTTTCTTTGTAATTGTGTACCGTGTAGCATAACGTGGTAGTGGCAGAGGGTATTACAATTTCCTTTTTAATGTGGGCAACGCTGAGGTTAAGGCACTCTTCACACATGTAAAATTGTCCTCCTTCCCTACTCTTCCCTACCCACCTCCCCTCATAAAACGGAGGGACCTGCCAAAGCCCTTCATCGGGTGTGGGGCTTTCTCAAGCGGGAACGGATATCAGGATGAATGGGAGGCAAAAAGGGGGTAGAGCGGGACGTGAGGATGGGGAGAGAGGAGTGGTTAAAGCACTCTATGCTTTCAGGTAAATTTGTCTTCCTTTCTTTCTCTTTCTTGCCCAAAATTGCAGCAAACTTGACGACTAACTAGTCCGTCAGTGAAACGACAGGAAGACTCTGCTGAGGCTGTTAAAATAAGGTTAGTTTGTATTTGATCACCGATTTGCATAATTTTGGTACGTATTAAAAATACGACAGGTAAATTCATGTTTTCAATTTTGATCAAAAAAAAAAAATCATTGTGTAACAAAAGCGGGGAATTGCTTTGCAATACATGTCCCTCCCGATGTGATATTTTCTCAGTCCAAATGGGGCATAACTGTGAAAAATTGATGGAACGATCTGAAACTCGAACTTCTTCTGTCACCAAAATAAAATAAAAATCATAATAACTAGTATGTGCCCGTACGTCAGCATCGTGCAAGAAAAAAAAAACAAAAAAAACTTTCAAACCTCGTGCCAGAAACAACAACCACACGAGCCGGTTCATTCGCTCTCGCGTGCCCGTACATCCGTGGCCGTACGTGCAAAATAGAAAAAAAAAACCTTTCAAACAAATACACAGGCCGTTCCTTTGCTCTCGTAAATGATTGCTGGATTGGGGCATTGTGTTTATCTATAAATGCGCAGAAGAAATTGAGAAATTATTAGAATACAGTAAGTCATCACTATCCGGAAGTGGTGCGTGCTCGTACGGAATGTTCACATGCATTCCACGAATTATCGCTTGCATTGAAGTAACAACTGCTGTGATACTTGATACACACACAGAGTTAATTAAAATCAAGTTTACCTCTCTGTCTTTGCTTGCCATGACAGTAGCTGCACCATTGACCATTGCCACTCCTACGTCACGGTAACTAAGGCGCCCTTTCCCCATCGACCCCGCCTACGCAACAACGTGTCCTGTCATTGGTTGGTAAATAAATGGCCATAACCCAGGAAGCGCTTGTCCGATTAATATCAAACCTTGAAAAGGCACATACTCAGGTCCCCAGCAATATAGCTGGCAAGTTTCATTTAGATTGGACCAGTGGTTGTCAAGAAACAGCGGTCACACACACACACACACACATTGCTGGAATTATAGATAGATAAAGCCATGTTCCATGTACCAAGTTTCAGTTGAATATGTTAGAGGGTAATGAGGAAAAAGTCACATGGACGGCTGGCAAACCTATAGTCTCCTCTGGTGAAAACGGTGGGGGACTAATAAACGGGGCAACCTTGATCTTCGTAGGTTTCATTAGAATGGCCCGAGTTCTTCACGCTGCAAAATGAACAATATTTGTTCTCAAACTTTATTGTGCAGAGGAAAGTGTTATAGTTACTATAAGTTTATTATTGAAAAACGATAGCACAAAAGGTGAAAAAAACGCGATCGTTTTCCGTTCTAAATTACACGCAAACGCGTGACGGAAATCGCCTTCTGGCATCGAGTGCCAACCAAGGTGGCGTCCGGTAGCCCATCGGTCACTCTGTGTGTTATGAATGGCAATGAGCATTCTCTCTATTTTCTGTTCAGTGAGCCTAACGCATGAGCCATGTAGACCTCTGATGATTATACACTGTCCGGGTTTGTTGCGTCACATTTCCATTGACTTTGTTTGAGTCACGTGTTGGTCTATCAAAATGAGTGACTGCAAAAAATCTAATCATATGTTGAGCAATAATAAGGTTCAATCAAGCCTGTCAGAATGCTAAATTACGAAAAGAAAAAAAAAGTGTTACGTAGTTTTTGAATGTCCCCATATTGGGGTTAAACTCTCCCTGACCATGTGACTAATCAGAAGAAATACCTACAAATGTACACCAACAAATGGGATAATGACAAAAGAGCAGGAAAATACAAAAGCAGATTCCGACAGAGTTGGGATAGACAAAGAAGGCTCATTGGAATGGCTAAGAACAAGTCGGTTCAACTGGGATGGAGAATGAAAAAGGAGTGGCAATACCCCTGGGTGCTCACCTAGTAGTGGCTGGATAAGATAACGAGAGAACCACTGGTAGGCATGGATGACCCACAAAATATAGAATGGAGAATAAAGTAAATACTGATGGATTGTTTTTTTAAGGCCATGAATGTACAGCAGTGCACATCATAGGTGATAAGGATTGTGGTCAAGTTTCAATCGAAATTGTGTGTGTAGTTTTGGAGAAGAAAGGAAATACATATTATGGCGGGCAACCCCTCCGACCCCTCCAGACCCCAATTTCATTTTAATGGTGAGAACAATCTTTGGTACATCACAGTGATGAAGTTTGACACTCAAGTTTCATGGAAATTTTATTTTTCTTCAACATTTACAAGAACATTCAATATTGCCAATAGCTGAGAGTATTTATCAAGGAGGTGAGGAAGGGCTTTTACAGAAGATCCAGGGTGGAGTGGAGGAAGTAAAGGAGCAGCTAGGTAAACTAAGAGAAGATAGGGCTCAGGGGTTTGAATGTATACTTGACAGGATTGAGGGAAGTGGCTGAGCAGGTAGAGTAAGGATGTTAACGGATATTTTAAAGAGCTCACTGGAGTCAGGATAGGTACTGGAGGATTGGATAATCCTTAAAATGTAACACCGTTATTTAAGAAAGGATCCAGAGAAGAGGTGGGAAACTGTAGACCTGTTAGTTTGACTTCAGTTGTCGGGAAGGTTTTGGAGACATTAATGTGTTATAATATATAATATAATCTAGTGCGGTTATAATATAATTAATAGACTGCCGCTCAACGATTTAAATCGTAACCACACTGGAAATCGAAGTGTCAACATCACCGTCATGCCGAAAAAAACCATGGAATATGAAACGCTGACGGGTTCCTCCTGTGAAGCCCATTTTTATATACCAATTCCCTAAGCACTGCCAATATGCCATTATACGGTAGCTGTAAGTTAGAAACACGTTCAGTAAGTTCTGTGGTCGTCCGGAAGACGTCAAATACGTCGACATATATCAATATGCGTTGGAGATACGTTACCGCTGGGTTCAAAGCTTCGTTACTCATAGGCGAGAAATAAGTTTCGGGGACGCTAGGCCATTACCTCGACGTGCTTCGACACATGAGTAACTTACAAGTAACGTGTGTCAACGATCGCATAACGTGCCTACAACTTATGGCCAGCGTATGCGGGACATACGAGTCATACACTGGCATACGTCGAAAAATTTTGAGCATGCCTAAAATTTGTCGACCAGCTCGGCGTACTACGGCACGTATGCCAGCGTGCTTCAGCATGCTCTTAACGTATACAAAACTTACCCATGACGTATTCGACATGTGGCAGCGTTTTCGACAAATTTTTCATACGTCAGCATATGCTGGCTAAATCGTCAAGGTGTGACAGGGCCTTTAAATCGTACAGTGACAGCCTGTGTAGGCTACGCCACGTGATCGTGAAAAATACGCTGCCGTACGCTATGCATAAGTTAGACTATTGTTGGGCATAGGTTGTGAACGCCGACAACACGCGAAGCATTCGTTGGTATAAGTTATCTATAAGTTATCGAAATGTTCTGTGTACATTACTAATATGTTATGCATACGTCCAACTCGTTATGAATATACCCAAAACTGAAAAAAAACATCAATAGTTCAGCGTACGCCAGCGTTTTACATACATTTTTGATCCGTTGCCATACGCTGTGGCTAAAACGTCAAGGTGTGACGGGGCCCTAACCGAGCGGGAATTGCCAAAACCGTGCCGGCCCAAATAACAACTTACGGCACAATCGACCTCCCTAATTCTCAAGCCCGAACCATACTGGGTCAATGGAAGAAAACACAGACAACGAACTGGAACATTTAACAGTTATTTATTTACAAGGCAATCGGGAGGGACACACAGAGCAGACTTAATCAAGAATATAGATGTCGGAAAATGTCTGGTAGCAATCACAGAAACGATTTTCTACTTATTAGACTGTACAGACAGACACACACACCCAAAAAGAAATAGACCTCGTGGGTCTTCATTCCGCCTTTCAGCTCGGGATGGAAGGTGAGCTGAGGGTCAGAGTCCGGCCGGGCCCGCCTGGCCGCCTCGTGCGGTTTTACCGACTCGCACTTGTGGAGTTCGGAGTCAGTGGGCAGAAACGGGGATCCCCAGCTCGAGCGCCCCAACACAACCCTCCACGGTGGGACTCGAACCCACGACCCTGAATCCAACGAGCCCACGGTCACTGGCTGTCACGAACGACGATCGACGACACAAGCACCACGAAACATCTCCGCCACGACCACCACCACTGGCTGCAACACGACCACCAGCCATAGGAACCCCGAAAAATACCGCCGCTGAGACAGCTCGCCACACTTCCTATTCCTCCCCCACGCGGGTGGAGGGATCCGCTCTGAGGTAACTCGCCTCCGGATTGGTCGGGGGTGTCGGGGCGGTCGGTGTCCTCCCCTCATTTGACGAGGCGAACATTCCATCTGGCTGGAAGGTGGGGTCGGCTCTGAGGGTGATCTCGCCCCCGTTATTGGACGAGGGGAACATTCCATCTTGCTGGGGCGGGAGTCGGCTCTGAGGGTGATCTCCCCACCTCTTCTCCCTATGCGTCCGTGGCCTCAGGACTTGTGCGTAATGTCGCGCTGAAGGAGTGGAGGGGGATTTAATGCAGAAGACTAACTAGAAAGAAACTCGCAGCGCACACATGAAATTCCCATTAGACATACGGGAGGAATTCTAACTATCCACATATACTGAACGAAATAACCTAAACTTCTGGGTCAACTGCATGTGGCATGGAATGTGAATGGTTTCCAGATGGTCGTAACACATGAACAAATGACCAATAATTTTTTTTCAGAAAGTGTGTTCCGTGCAGAGCAGACCAGTTATTCATCTTACCTTAGAGTCTAACCCACTATAAATATAAAAACACAAACAAAAAGTGTAGGAGGTCATGTCAGGATCAACCCTTTTTATTGGCATTTCTGACCTGTGGATCACAACGGACAATAACATTGACCCTTCATATCTTTTATACAATTTGGACCTTCAGCACTTCACACCTTTCAATACCCTTTACTCGTTTGCATACCTTTTAAGATCCTTTTTGACACTTTTGACCTTTCATTTTTTGCAATCATTGACTTTTCATTTAGTAAAAATCACTTTCATTTATTTACTGCACATATATTCTATAACGAGTCCTGAAAAATTATTTGTAGAAATAATTTTGTGACTTCCCTGATGAGAGAAAATCAACACAGGAGAGAAGCTATTTGGCCTGTCAAGCCTGTGCAGTGGTTGCTAAGCTATGGCTGTCTGTCAATGTTCTATCCTCTTTAAATGCAGTGATCATCAAGTAAGGAAGAGCAACGTGTTCCAATTTTTAAAGTCCTTTTGGTACGATTCGACTAACATTTGAATCGCTGACCTCCTCAAACTACCGAAGCGAGCTCCAACCCAGAGTCTGGTGACTTGCTGATGACCATGTCAAATGTGTGTAATTGTGAGGTCTCGTCAAGTGGAGTCTACCCCCAGCTTATGGGTCAATAGAAGGGCTCTTATATATGAGTGAAAATGTATAATATTAAAATTCCAATGGCTTAATGCCAAAATGTTTGGTTAAATTGGTAAAATAACCCCAAGCAGTTTTTGGATATTTTATAAATGTTAAAGACAAGTATAATTGTGTTTTTGAAGCAAAGCCGCAGGTATTGTGGCAACGTGGACGTGGGCAACCAAGCCAAGAAGCGCTCGGCGTACGTATCGCTTGCCACCACGTGCGACACACACACACAGCGCACTGTCATAAATTCCATAGCTGGCACAGCTACACAGCTGAGGATGAACAACAGTTGTGGTTGCATCTGGGATTGTCACGCATGTTTGGTTACACACATACCACACTGAACAACGTGATGCAGCTTTTCCGAAGCAACCTTCGGAAAATGTTGGGTGTTCCTCAGGAGTTGGAGCAACCACGGTCCCCCCAACAGAACTGTCCACTGTGTTGGGCAAAGGGTAGCTCAGTAGAAAGGGCACTGTCGGCGAAAAAAAATTGCTGTTGTGGTGGTGCTTACTTACATGGTGCTGTGTTCCCCCAAAATGGAAACATTTTACATATATATGTCACTTTTTCCATTGACAGAGATAAGTTCCTAATTGGATTTTTTTTTGTGTGTGGATGTGAGTATGTTTAGGGCTTTCTCTCTGTGCGGCATTTTACAAGTGCTCGAGCGAAACGCCCGTGATGTCAGTAATTTATATTCGTTCCCCGCAGGGTAAAAAGAAGGAGAGCACAAAAAGCTTTTTAAAATCCTTTTATTTCCAA
>NW_028222040.1:64000-71500 GCF_056783735.1 Eptatretus burgeri
GTCATATCTCTAAAAGTATAACACCTAGAGAGCTGGTTTTGGTGTCATTTTAAAGGTATTTTCATGCCCTATGAATTTGTCTGGGCAACATTTTCCTACCTCCAACCACAAAAAAGTTATCACAAAATATAAACTTCAATCGTGAATCCCCAAAAAATGTATCCTTCAAATATTCATCCCAGAGGTACCTTATGATATCAAGAAGCTTCCATATAAGTTTTGTGAAGGGCACTCCAATAGTTTCTGAGATATGAGCAATAATGTACATGTACGTATGGCATATAGGTTCGAAAATCAGCATTTGTAATGTATTATACAATTATTCTAACCTAGCCATGACAGGGAACACAGGGAACGACCATGAATTGCTTTGAAGTATCATATACTTTCATTTTCAACTGGGCCTGAGGGGAAGAAACAAGTGCTGCTGTTGCTGCATTGAAGAGGAAGTTGAAAGTCTAAGTCAGGTTAGTGAACACTGTGTACTTGAACTCACTTATTGATTGTATAATACATTACAAATGCTGAAAAATATTTGAGTTCTTGCCGTTTTTCATGGGTCCCAATTGGTTCCCAAAGTTTTACAAAAATCTGAGAGATGACGGCAGATTCTTTGATGATTTGACATGGAATGACCCAATGGTACCATTTTCAACTTAATATTATCTATCACAGTCTGTTATATAATTTTATTTTGAAATTATCTTGGCAAATATTGGATTCAACACAATACTTTGAAAAGAATGTCTTAGTTCTGTAAATGTCTTAGGTATAATACTGACATGCTACATGGTCTAGTGTTTGAGGCTAGGTGTACTGGTATCTGAGGCTAGGTATATACCGGTACTGAGAGATACGTGTACATAAACAGTGTCATGTTAACAAGTTCAGCATTGCCACAAGTACATGTATGTTGTTGACTCATCGTCATGTGCAGTCCCCTTCACACACACAGAGGGCTGTGCACTGAAAGGCAACCTTTTGCACTTGCAGCGCCTCACACACCCTTTCTTGCACTTGCAAGAAACCAGCTCAATGCAGCTGTGAGCTGCCTCAGTTAGCCTGGTCCAGTAAGGTGTGTACTGTCCTTCTCCAGTCCTTGACCAACCCCAGTTGGTTGGTGGAGGAGCTCTGGTGCTGGCAGCAGTATCTGACCCCACACATGTCCACCTTGATACACTGCCCTCTTGACATGTTCCTCCAGAGCTGCACCTTCGTTGGAGGGATGAGCTGCACATTGTTCTTCCTTGCGAAGAGTTTCCTCCTGGCCTTGTCAATGTCTGTGCATTTGCTGGTTCGATCATACAACAGGATCACGAACCTCTCGATGATGCGCATTGCATCGTCTGGTATGTCACGAGGTGCAGAGGACAGCAACAGCAGCGCCTCAGTGAGTTCTGGCAGTACCATCCAGACTGCCCACACAGTCTTCTTGCCATGTCTATGAAAACTAGACACAGTGTCGCATCCAGTTAGAGCATGGAACATTGGCAGTGCACGAGCCTTCTCTCGTCCCAATCCAGCTGCTATTTCGTGTGCTGCTCGGTATCGGAAACTCTGGCCTGTTCCGAATGCCAGCCACAGTTTGTCTTCTGGTTGCAACTCCTGTGCCAGGGACACTGCCAGAACCACAACATTGGTGTCTACAGTCCAGATGACTATTGCATGGTGTCCATGCTGGACTGCGTGAGATGCATGCAGCAACATCTGACTGTCAGCTTCTTCATGGTTACATGGGGCGAGTGAGGTCAGATCTGGCAGTAGTGGCTTGCTGAGCACTGCCTCTCCATCAGTAATGACGAATTGCTTGTCCTCCTGGTCAAACCATTCCATGGGAGCTGCTGAGAGGAACCTGAACAGCTCGGTCTTGTTGCTGTCCACTCGTAGGAAGTTCTGCCAGTTTCCTGGTATGGCTGCGGCAGCCACCACACGTCTCCGCACACCTTGTCCCCGCTCTGCACGTGTACTACCTTTCAGTGAATCAGCAAGGTAAGTATCCCAGACCAGATCCAGGCGTGACACTGTTTGCAGCTTCGTGGACATATATGGGATGAAGATATGATGTGCATACTCTTCAAAGGTCTTTGATGCAGCCGGCTTCAGCATCTGGACGATGGCTGCTCCATCAAACACAATGCAGGTCGTGACAGGAGTCTCTGTCTTTGCATCAGAGACTTCTTCCAAGCATGTGAGGAGATCACTCTTGGTACCAGTGCAGAGGCTTCCACCATTAGACAATGCAGGAGGACATGCCTGATTCTCATGACAAAAGAACTCCTCAAGGTTTCCATCCCTCGTCTGGCAGCCAATGTACAGGCGTGCGAAGAGTTCACGGTCATTCTTGATGGAGGCGAGCTGTTGCTGACCTATGCTCTGGCTTCTTGGAGTGGAAGTGCTGAACACCTTCAGCTTGTTACGAGGAATGGGTGTGTCCACTGCCTTTGTTCTGTCCAACAGACACTCTCTGGTGAAAGCCTCAAACTGCTCTTGGCCAATCCTCTTGGCATTCATCACTGTCTCCACAGCAGCAGGATCTACGATCTCCTTTGTGTCCAGTTTGACTACATCCTGACTCTCCTCCTCGAATGGGTTGCCCATCTCCTCTATGACACCGACGAGACACCGAACATCTTTCACAAATGAGGTCTGTACACTTGGCGTCTGATCATGATGACGTGTGTCTGCTGTTTGCCGTCTCCAGTGTTGGTTCCCATCCTGGAATTCTTCGATCACCCTGGCAACTTCTGGTCCCGCAACCATCCAGCGACATAGGGCACTTGGGTTGTCAGTGAGCCCAACTGCTCCACCGTCTCCTTTGATGCAGGCATTATTCTGCTCATGTGCCTAGTCAATCGGGAATGAAGAGAACACCCTCTGTGTTTTCTGAACGGTGAAGTGGCTTTCCCTGAATTTCCTGGCTACATCTGAGTGTTTGATGGTGAGTTCGGCCATGTCCTTCAGGTGCACTGGTATCCACCTAGCATAGTGGGTGTGATCCAGTGCATGGAACTCAGGGGACCAGCTCTGTCAGAGCATCTAGGTACATCATGCGATCCCTGCCTGAGAGAACGCACATACACTAGAACCAACAGTTCTATTTCCAGCACGGTTGCCCAGTAGTGAAACTGGGGGGTGTCTTCTCCTCTCTGGCAACACCAGTCTTCAAATCCTGGTTTCTCTGCATCCCTGGTTTCTCCCAGACAGTAGTGGTTGTAGGCATGGTGTTGCAGGATGTACAGTGCTGCTGCAGTCACTTGATGTGCTCTTCTTGTGCGCAAGACATGGGAATCTCGCAGGAATGAGTCTGCTGTCCCTGCTGTCGCAATCTCCGCTTGCACAAGTGCTTGCACCCAACCACTCCCTTTCAGCCAGTCCCCCAGTGTCCTCCAGTGCCGCCATCTCTATGTGGAGGCCACCAAGCATCACCACTATCTGGTCTTCACCATAGCTCTCTGGCCACTTCCACTGTATTATATCTGCTTGGCCAAAGCAAACAGTGGCTGATCAACGGTGACCACTGGTGTCTGTCCAGGATTCAGGTGTTCCACAGCATTCTTCCCGACGTCCATTGAGTGCCGGATCATGGCCACTGTGTGGGTACTCTCCAGCAAGAGTGGAAGCAGCGACGTGGGGCAGATGACTCGAGCATCTGGTGGCTGTCGGCTGGCATGAGAAATGCAGCCCAAGATGTGTTGTCATTGTCCACTGTACCAGTGTTGTCTTCCAGGACTCGCTTTGCATTGCCGAGCCATTGGTATTCTTCATCAGTCTGCTGTTTGAAGTCTCCTCTGGTCAATGACGCCACTTTAGCAGCTGGGACAGGCGACTTCTTGATGCTGCTAGTGACAGGGGGTACATCAGTGTCGTAGTGCGGAAAGGGGGCGACTGTCTTGGACCGTGCATCCCCAGATCCACACACACAGTTGATGTGGGTCAACACACATGCAGCCTCTCTACTCTTTTATTTGGGTCAGGGCTGTGATTAAAGACATGTAGTGGAGTCATGTTTGTAAACATTGTTAAAGACATGCTACAGTGCATTGTTAAGGAAACAAGACAGATGGAAGCCTATACAAGAAATTTCTGTACTCTAGAAACACAAAAGATGGCTTAAAGGGTCTAGGAAAAGGGGATTATGCATGGTTGGTATTTATTGACAATATAAATGTAATGTTACATAAAATATGCATATGAAAAACACAAATGAATGGGTCACTTTGTTTCCTAATGGGATATGAATTTATATTTTAGACTGCCAGTATATATGAGCTTGTCTGAGTTGTTACTAGTGATTTAGTATAGTTTTTTATTTATTTATATTTACAGAACTAAGACATTCTTTTCAAAGTTATGTGCTGAATCCAATATTTGCCGAGATAATTTCCAAATAAAATTATATAACAGACTGTGATAGATAATATTAAGTTGAAAATGGTACCATTAGTTCCTTGCCCCCAAAAACATACATTTAGATACCAGAATCAAGTCAATAGCTGCATTACATCCATAGAAAATAGCAAATGTAGATTTCAAGTGGCGGCCATTTTGAAATCCAATATGGCGGACATAAAGAGAGAATTTCAAGTGGCCCAATATCTGAAAATGTTCGCAACATATTGATGTACATTTGTGCCAAATTTGGTGCTTGTATCACAAAATGCACAATTCTTTTTGAATATTTGGGCGAAGCCGCCCCACGAACACGAGGTGGAAAGGTCCGACATGACCGGAAGCGGCCTCACTGGTCATTGTCCCTCCAAGTTGAAGTCCGTATTTAAGGCGTCAGCCACCATTTCGTGTGTGTGTGTGTGTGTGTGTGTGTGTGTGTGTGTGTGTGTGTGTGTGTGTGTGTGTGTGTGTGTAGTGTGCGCGCGTCCATGGGCCCGTCTATCAAGTAGAAAACTGTTTAGTGCCTGTACTGTATTTATTTGCATTACATTTCGTATAGTCTGTTTAATCTTGCCTCTTGCATGCTTCCCTAGTTCCCCGATTACTGTATAAATAAACCCCAATTGTTAAATGTTTTCAGCTCGTCGCATCCATTTCTTTAATTGACTGAGCATGTCGTGTGTTGGAAGTTAGAAGGCCGTTGGGCCGCCGTAAGGGGACATTCGGACTGACGGTTCTCGGCGATTAAGCCGCTCGGAATCGCGCACTGGACAGGCTCGCTTAAGCAGCTTGTTTCGCACGAGTTCCGTTGAGGGTGTGGAGGCTCGGTAGATCACCACGTGGTCTCTCGGTATTTTGAAGAATTGACAAATAACCCTGTACCACGTGGTAGAAACATTGGCCCTTCACGGTTCTTGCACAAGGACCCGTCGACTCCAGACTTATCCGGGGCGACGATCTATATTCCGGGCGATTGGTCGGGCCGACTCGACTTGCGGCTCTGTCAGAGCGGTCAGGTCGCGGCCGACCACCCGGCACGTAACAATACACACACACATGTATGTATATTGCCTGGTGTTGGCTTAATGGATAGGGTGGTGGGCTTTGCATCCGAGGATCCTGAGTTCAAATCCCACTCGGCTGTTGAAGTAATATACCAGGTGGGGTTGATTCTGCCTGTCATCCTTCCGAGGTCGGCAAAATGAATGCCAGCTTGCTGGTATCCTGTGTCGGAGTGGCAACCCATCGAGGATTGTGCCCAATCGCCAAAGAGACTGCTTCGGCAGCACCATCGCTCTGCACAGAGGATGGTCCCCATGGATGGCTGGATGGAGATATATATATATATATATATATATATATATATATATATATATATATATATATATATATATATATATATATATATATATATATATATATATATATATATATATATATATATATATATATATATATATATATATATATATATACATATATATATATATATATATATATACATATATATATATATATATACATATATATATATATATATATATATATATGTTGTTCATCTTTCGGCTGCTCCCGTTGGGAAGCCACAGCGGATCATCCGTTATGATCCGCATACTGATTTGGCAGAGAGTTTTTACGCCGGATGCCCTTCCCTAACGCAACCCCTGGTCGCCTCTTACGACATAGGGATATGGATTGGATTTCGCCATGATTCCGGGCTGCCCTACACCCTCTCAGAGCGCGGCCCAGTGCAGAGCACCCGTCCTCAAGCGATCCTCCAATCCAAGCCTCCGAGTAGCCGGACTACAGGCGCACGCCACTACGCCCGGTTATATATATATATATATATATATATATATATATATATATATATATATATATATATATATATATATATATATATATATATATATATATATATATATATATATTTTATATATATATATATATATATATATATATATATATATATATATGTGTATGTATGTTGTTGCGGGACAGGGGTCTGGGTGAGAAGACCACGAGGGAGGGAAGCTATCTCGGGTTCTCACCAGACTCCCCAGAATCGCATGTCGTTGCACAGGGATTACTCCGTGACGCAGTTGGTCGCTAACCAACCGTGAACGCCAATAACTCACCCACGTGACTTAGGGTCCTCCGTCTACAGTTTATTCGATTACGTAAAAATAATCACGTGATCTGGTTCGTCTTTGTCCAGAACCGGATCAGATGCAGCTGAGCAACACTGCCAAGGACGTACCGGCTAAAAGGAACGGATTGTTGGGAATAAAGTCCCGGCTCGGCTGGGATATGGACCATGCTAGATCAATGAAAGAAAAGACAAAAACGAGATGGGAACATTTCCACAAAAGTATTTATTGCAGGAAGGTTGAGAAAAATATGTGGCACGGTGATTGTAGTTTATTGTTGTGTGTAAGTAGAGATAGCAAGAAATGTGAGGTGCGAAAATAAAACGAGCAACTTACAAAAGCAGACACAGAGCAGACCTATTCAGATATAATTCTTCTGCAATCTTAACTTCAGCGAGGACAGGCACCATGACACGCACGCGCGCGCGCGCGCGCGCGCACACACACACACACACACACACACACACACACACACACACACACACACACACACACACACACACACCGATGAAGAGGAGTTAATGAGAAGAAAAAGGAGAGGAGATGAGGCTAACGGTCTCGCAATACGTTGCACGATTGACTGACTGTGGCACCCAGTGCGTTTTGGGGGGCTGCTCCGCTGGACGATCCCTCCTTGACAGATGGCGCATCGTCTCGTGCTGAGCTATCCAGAGAAGGGGCGCGACTGTCAGGTGTGAAGGAGGGATTTTGGGTGGAACCAGCAGTGAATGGGTGGGCGGAGTCGAGAGCGAGTGGGTGGAGTGGCAGACAGGATCAGGTGGGTGGGTGGAGTCAGCGACAAGGCTGTGAAGAAGACGGAGTGAGCAGCGAGTCAGTGAAGCAGGTGGAGTCCAGAGAAGAGCGGGACGAGTAGGAACCACAGACGGCCTCGCGACCCGTCCTTTATAGGCCCTGCACTGCAGGGTGGGGCGCCACCCCAAAGTGATGTGTCGTCACCCGA
>NW_028222040.1:79000-94000 GCF_056783735.1 Eptatretus burgeri
CATACTCATTTAATAATTAAATAACTTAATTAATACATTATTATTTTCTCTCACAGGAAATTGTATCTGAAAATACTGCTTTTGCTACAACTTGGGGGAAATTGTTGGCTTGGTTGAAGACCTTGAGTGGGATGACTTTGGTGTTCCTTGGAACTCTCTGTCTTCTATGGAACTAAACCTTCAAGTTGATGAACTGGATTCAAACCTCTTATCTATTGAGGTAAGATTTTTTATTTTCCTATTTTCAAACTTTGATTGAAGCATACTCATTTAATAATTAAATAACTTAATTAATACATTATTATTTTCTCTCACAGGAAATTGTGTCTGAAATACGAAATGAAAATACTGCTTTTGCTACAACTTGGGGCGAAATTGTTGGCTTGGTTGAAGACCTTATGAGCGACCAAGACCCACAGAACGAGTTCGTCCTTGATGACCCAACCAAAGAGTTATACCTTGGAGACCAGCAAAATCCTGAAAAAGAGTTTTACAGCAATAGTACTCATTGTGAGTTATCAAGACAATACCCACTGAACAAGTTATACCTTGATGAGCCAGAATACAAGTTTTACCTTGGAGACTCACAAATTTTGAAAAAATCAGTAAATGAGTTCTGCCTTGATGGTTTAAATAACTACCTTGGAGACTCAGGAAAAGGGTTCTGCCAAGATGGTTCTAAATATGGGGCCTACCTTGGAGACTCACAAATTTTGAAAAAATCAGTAAATGAGTTCTGCCTTGATGGTTTAAATAACTACCTTGGAGACTCAGGAAAAGGGTTCTGCCAAGATGGTTCTAAATATGGGGCCTACCTTGGAGACTCACAAATTTTGAAAAAATCAGTAAATGAGTTCTGCCTTGATGGTTTAAATAACTACCTTGGAGACTCAGGAAAAGGGTTCTGCCAAGATGGTTCTAAATATGGGGCCTACCTTGGAGACTCACAAATTTTGAAAAAATCAGTAAATGAGTTATCCTTAAGAGACTTTGTAAGTTGGTTTTACTTTGAATACTTGAAATGTGGGTTCTGGATTGATAACTCACAATGTGATACATATCTTGGAAACTCAACGGGAATGTGGTTATACCTTGAAGACTTGGAAAGTTGGGTTTATGTTGGACACTTGAAACTTTTTTGGGGGCTTTTATTTATTTATTTATTTATTTATTATTATTATTATTTTATTTATTTATATTTTGGAGACTTTTGGAGTTGCTATCACTCTTTGGGATCTAAACCTATCGATGTAGTTCTTTGTCGGATGGTGCTTGATGGGAGCAAGATCAAGAAAGTTCTGGGAAGAAAGTGCAGGCTTACTCCCCCTTTCTACGTCATCAAACCTGAAAGCCTTAAAAGACAGAATTGGAAGAAGAAAAAAAAAAAACGTAAAAATATATATATATAGGTGGAAATCTCATTTTGAAAAAGACATTGTGTTGGGTGAGGATTGAGTTGGGGTTGAGATTTTGAATGTGAGGGTTGGGGTTGAGATTTTGAATGTGAGGGTTGGGACACACACACATACACACCAACAAACAAAGTTAAGCCTTGACTATTCAGTTGAGGATTCTGTGTTTGGGGTTCACAGATCTAAGAACGTCCCCCTTGACACACATTATATACTGTTATACACCTCGGACTTGGCCCTCGAGTGTCCACAACGGTGTATAGTAGGAGGGAGTGAAGCGCCAACCTATTGCTCCCATTACACACACACACACAAACAAAAGTTAAGCCTTGACTATTCAGTTGAGGATTCTGTGTTTGGGGTTCACAGATCTAAGAACGTCCCCCTTGACACACATTATATACTTGTCCCTCTAGTGTCCACAAAGGTGTATTATCTGCTTAGTTTTGTCTTTTGTAATTCCTGTGAATAAAATGAACCTAAAATCTCTTCCCCTTCCAAATCATATATTTTATAAGTCCAAGGAACTGTATCTATTACATCAACAATTTTAAAAGTTCTTTCGTCCATCGTTCAGTAAAACCCTTTTCAAAATGAGATTTCCCACCTATATATTCTTACGATATCACCAACTTTGAACTTAGGTTTTCTGACATTAATCTCTTTTTCATATTTTAATTTTGTAAATGTTTCTGATGGCTTCATATTCGTTGATGTGTGAATCGTGTCATTATACTTATCCACAATATCCTGAATAAAAGATAACCATTGTTGTGAACCGAGTTGTGTGAATTTTTATATAGTCTCTCTTTTAAGGTACGATTAAAACGTTCAACAACAACTGCCTTCCCTTCATTAAAGGTACTGTATAATGTAATACTGTTATTTTTTAGAAAATTCATAAATGTCTTGTTATAAAACTCTCTACCCTCATCAGTCCACAATTTCTTAGGTTTTCTCTTACTTTTATTAAATATCTGTTGAAAAGCTAACACAAGAGTATTACCTGTTTTGTTTTTTAAAGGGACAACCCACGCATATCTACTCCTCAAATCAATAACGGTTAAAGCATACTTGTACCCCTTATCATTATTAAGTTCAATCAAATCAGCAGACCAGATATAATCAACTTCCTTGGAATAAACTTTCCTTCTCTGAAACTTTGTGAATATTGGTTTATGTAATTCATCAGCTAATTGCTCTTCAGTCTTAATGGCATCATTAGAGCCTATAAGTTTTTTGAATTTCCAAGTCCAAGTTTCAATTTAGCACTAATCATCTTCTTCACGATGAACCTATCAACTTTTTCTCTCAAGGTTGGATTTTGTATCAGAGACAAATTATATAACATTTCTCTATCGGCTTCATGCTTTTCTTCCAATGTTGTGGTATTCCCATAATCAATATCGTGTCTCATGCACACTTCATCAACTCTATTGATTGGTTTACTCCAGGATTTAGGATTGTCTGCCTCATCTAATCTTTTATCTAAGTTTGTGCCTGGACCACAGAAAGAATAACCTGGAAGATGTAATTCCCCTGGTATTCCAGTAGTTGTAAATTTACTTCCTGATAAAAACTTTTGTATATCTCCTCCGAGTTTGTGTTTGGAGATAAATTGATTTTTTTGAACCACACACCAAACATATACCTTTTTGTATAACCCTGTTATTTTTACTTTTAATATATGAAATATTTTTAGTATTAGTTTTCTTTTACATTTGAGACAATAACTCATTTATTTATGAGAAAAATTTCTGCAGAGTGCAAAAACCTTTTTAGTTTCCAACATGCACATTTGAATCTTAATTTTTAAAACATAAAGAATCCTTAGAAATGCCTTCACTCTCTCCTCCATTTATTTAAGAAAAAACTTGAATTAAAATCTATATCTTGTCGATGCTAATAGTCTTGTTGAAAGTATTGCAAATAGACTTGTCAATTCTTTGTTTTCCTCCTCGGTGGGTTGAGTTATTTTCTGTAATACCTCTATTCTTTTTTGAATCTCACTGGTTTCCATATTTTGATATTTATTCATTCTCTCTCTTTCCTCCCTCTCTCTCTTCTCCTTTTCCTCCTTCTCTCTCTTCTCTCTTTCCTCCTTCTCTCTCTTCTCCTTTTCCTCCTTCTCTTTCTTCTCCCTCTCTCTCTTCTCTCTTTCCTCCCTCTCTCTATTCTCTCTTTCCTCCTTCTCCTTTTCCTCCTCTTCCCTCTCTTCTTCAACTCCTTCCTCATCCCTTACTATACTTGAATCGTTTACACCCCATAGAATATTATACATATATTCATCAGGATTTCTTGTTATTCCTGTATCCAAAATAATTTTTTTTACAACAGGATACCAATAAAATTTCTTTTGAATTTCTAAAAGAGCCTTACCTTTTCTTAACCTTATAATTTTTTCATTATTTAACATTCTAATTAAATCTAAAGTTGTTGGTTTATCAACATCAGCATAATGCCAATCTTTTATTGAAAACACCTCATTCTTATGTTGTAGAACATATTTATTAAAATACCGAATACCCTTTTCTTGAAGGTATGCTTGAACACAGAAATGATAATTTTCTTGAAGCCTTCTTGCTGTCATTTATGTATTAGAAATATATGTTAGAATAATATTATGGCACGAAACACCTCCCCATCTTCCCATAGTTAAATCATTTTGTATTTCCTTACTTATTATATATAATCCTGTTTTTTCTGTTTTCATGAGATAAACAAGGGCAAAACCATTATTATATTTACCCTTATTAAATTCTTTTATTTGTTGTTTACTAATCGTGGCTCCACAAAACTCATTCTCGATACCAAGTGGATAATATTCTTCCTTACGAGACTGATTTAATTGTTCCAGGTCTTCGAGGTTAATTTTAAATGACCAATTATACCCTAAATCATTCATATCATACCCCCATTGTTCTATTCTCATACAAACGATACGCCCTTCTTTATAAAAATTTATTTTAATTCGAACTGTGAATTCTGTATGACCTGGAGATAATATCAACACTTCTGTATCTTTAGAATACACAGCCGTTTTATTTAAGTATATATATTGTGATAAATCGCTTAATCTCACCAAGTCATTCGCGTCAGTCGGGCTTGGATAATTTTTTAATTTATAAGCATTTTTCATGTTAATATTTTTGTTTATATTATATTTATGTCGTTCAGCCTGTGCCTTTGTGTAATAATTTGATAAATCAATATCCAGTTCTTGAGATACACCAAAGATAGAACCATCTTTACCAACATAAGTCATTTATATTAGATTAAAAAATAATATCATAAAATTTTTTATTTTTGTTGAGTTGAAATAACACATATAGACATAATTGACCACAACACTTGGAATTTAATTCTTGGACTTGAAATGTTTGATAAACACCATTCTGTAAGAATTTTATGACTTCAACAGGTGGTGGAAGACCAAAACTATCAAAATAATATTTGTCTTGACTATTAAAAATACAAACCCAATGAGAACCGTTCCCATCATTATCTTCTAAGTTCATAATAATATTCTTTGTATGTTTCGACACATTTGTTAATTCATCTCTCATACAAATAACCACATTATGAATTTTTAATTTCTTACAATATTTGGCAAGTTGTAAATTTGATGTTGTATTCTTTCCAAATTCTTTCAACCACTCATCAATGCTCATTTATTTATTAGAAAGATATAATCCATTACCTCTTTTCGTTAATTTTACACCTGCTTGTGCTATAGAAGAAAGCATATCTCCAACTAACAATCTCGCTTTATCAGGCAGACCTTCAAGTTTTTCAGCAAAATCTACAATTACACCACTTCCACTAATTTGTTTCTCCAACTCTTTGTTATGTCTTTCCAATTCTTTTTGAGCCTGGAGTTGAGCCTTCCTTTCGTTGGCAGTTTTGACCGCTGTTGAAATACCACCCGTCAATGCTCCAACCGCACTTAAACCAGCAAATAAAGGAATTAGAAATGGGAGAAATCCTCCACTCGTCTCTCTTATTGAATATTTTTTTCAACATTGGTTTTGTCATTTTAATTTTAAGTGAGCCAGTGTCATTCAAGATTTTAACCTGTTCTCTTGTGAGCAAAACATCAATTCTTACTGCTCCTTTTCTCTGAATTGTATTAACGTTAATCGTACAAGGCTTTTGATTTTGAACACAAGATGATAGTTTATGAAGATTGATTTGATTAACATATACCCCAGTTGGTACTTTGCCACTCATTTATTTAACAAAAAAATTATGTGAGACTAATCATCACACCATTATCTGTATTAATCTGCAATTCTGTTTCTTCCAAAAGCAAACAATATGTATCAACTTCTTCACTCTCTCCTCTTTCAATGTATAGGGAAGTATCCACTCGATTAGACTTTATAGTTTCTTTTTGAGCGCTCAGGTCAAACGTATAGATTGTATACAAACTTTTAAATGCTGTCATATCCAAAATAGGTTCTTTATTTCCATTACTTTCACACACCTTTTGGTAAGACTTGTATGCTTCAGCAAAATCATTTTTTCCCAATTAATTTCCAATCTATCTCGTGGATAAAATGTTCCATCTAGAGAAACGCGAAGTTGTTTCACCTTAGCATTATCACTCAATGCATTATTCTTATCAGTCGCAGTATCACCATCTGGCTTTTTAAAAATCATCCACAGATATCGTGGCTTTCCTTCCAGAACACCCAAATTCCACGTGTAAGTAGTTTGATTGAGTTTAACGTGTTGACATCTTCTTTTGAGGTATGATACACTGAGTGGTCTCTTTGAGTTAAGTCTTCGATTCAACATCTCTTCTGTTTTAAGATTAGGAGTATATTCACTGATATACCAACTCATCTCCTCAATTACAAATTTATTCTGATCACCAAAAGCATTACCAACACCAAAAAGCAATCTATTTTCATTATCATTCCTTTGTAGTTGAAATCTAATTTTAAGACCATACAGAACTTTATCATAATCACAAAATCCAAATATACCTTTAAGAGGAACTGCCACAGTAAAACTATTTTCTGCTTTTGTATCATCATTATACATTCCTTTCCTTTGAATATATCCAGGGTCTGTGTTTGTTCCCGTTGACATATCAGGAATAAAACCTTCGACAGACCCCTTTCCCATTCTATCACTGAATGTATAGAGTGTAAATTTCATCATTTCAGATACAGCAGAGACATAATCAACCGCTTCAACTTCTTGTGTTCCAATATACAATCGCACACTATCAAACATTTTCCAGAAGAAATCATTTACAAGTGTAGCGTTTGTGTTATTCCCAGCCTTAGTGAATTTAAATTTACACAACAAGAAACTTTCGGAGAGATTCAAATAGGTTTGTTGATTATTTATTTCAAAACTTTTTGTACCATTTGTATTCCAGTCTGTTCCAGTTATTGCATTTACCTTGAAGTAATCTTCTTTTTTAGTGGAGTTTGAGATAATAATAGTATCATCCAAATCATAGATACTATCAATTGCTTCCATACTTGTATTTATTTAGGAAAAAAGATGTTAAAACTTTTGAAACCCTGATCCAAGTATTTGAATTATTTTCTGTCGTTCTTTGGGGGACAACTGAGTTTTACCTTTCTTAATTTCTTTTATTGCTTGTAATTTATGAGATTCTTTCTGAGCATCTTTTATACTCTTTACAGCACCTGCTACATTTCCCACAGCAGAAGCAGTTGAACCAATTAGGTCTTTATGTTTAAGAATAGTTGAACCAATACCCTTGAGAGTATCAATTATCCCATCTCCTCTAAATTGATGTCCAACACCCCTTTGTCTCTTAGGTTTATAGTATCCTCTACCAAGATACATACCTTCACCCTTGTAGTACGGGGAAAGGAACATCCCATCCCCTGTAATTATTTTATATTTTCCCAACTCGTGCTTCCTCACAATAACCATCGTATTTATTTATTGAAAAACTTCACGTAGGTGAATTCTGATGGATATAACTTCTCCATTAAAAGAGATCACACGATTATCTTGGTCGGTTATCCTAAAATTTACTCTGTGTATGGTTTTTCCTGACACAGGTAGATAAACCAAATTTTTAGGCTCCATATTGAATTTATAACCAATTGGGGTTGAGTATGCGCTGAATGAAAATATTGTATTTGTTTTTAATCCATCATTATAAGCACCATCAATCAAATCACAGTGAATTAACACCGAATTTATTCCTGAGGATATTTGAATGACATTATCACTGTAAAACGTCCCATTAGTTTCAATCTTTTTGAGGAGAAACCTAATAACTCTCTAAATGAATTATCAATTGTGAAATCAACCTTGTAGTTATTTTTAACTTTAATCGTTGATTTTGAAGTATGTTTTTGAATGTTTATAATAATATTTTTCGGTTCATCACCCTGTTCTTTCATAAGACGAGCAATTTCGGAAGATATTTGAGAAATCTCGTATGCTCCGGTGAGACTGTTATCGTTTTGTATCCACTTCCCGGATTATAACTAAACTTGTCATTTTTCTCGGTTATATTAAATAAGGTATTATAAGTCTCCATGGACAATAAAGATGCCTCATATTCTTTTGTTGTGTCAAGTTGTAGTGGGTATGGGAATGAAGATGTGTGGTCGCTTGTTGTGAAATTAAAACTCAGGATTGTGCTTCTCATCTTATTTAATATGAGATAAAATGTCTTTATATTGATATTTCTTAATTATTTTCATGTTCATCAACTGGTCTAAAATGGCTGATGCTTCATTAAAACAATTGTTATTTCCAGCCTTCTTACTGCCAAACAACAATAACAGTCTATTAACTAATTGCGATGGGTCATTTGGAAGAAAACTAATACCTGAACCAAGGATACTTAAAGCCTGAATAATGTGTTTCTCCTTCTCATTCTTCCTACTTTTACCAGAAAGAATAACCTTATAATTTAGAGTGTTCAGCAAATCAATATATACTCTATCATCATTATTTTCCATATCCAATGGTTTATCAATATACTTTGATTCATCCCTCACAGTTGAACCTTGCCTTCCATCTTTTGTGAGAAGAAACATTAATCTCGGAGTTAGTTTAACAGGGGGTTGAGCAGAACTTAAGAACCTTAATTCATCATTAAATATCAATACCTTTTCTTGAACAAGAAGAAATATTGCTGGTTGTTCTGTTGGAATGAGTCCTGCTTTGGTTTTTGAATCCGCTGAATATTCATTGTTTTGAACAGCATTCACAATATAATCAGGGGGTTGATTAATCTCTTCCAGTTGTTGAAATAAACCTTCATCATCATATTCTAATTCTCCTAAATGCTCTAATTCTTCCTCCGTCATTTGACTGAAATCTTTTAACATTTGAAGCTTTCTAGGAGTATATTCTACTGTGGGAACTGTGGAAACATCTTTCATTTTTTCTTGGGAAGTTTTTAAAAGTGGTTTAAAAAATTTCTCTTGTTTTTTTTTCAAATGCTTCTTCGCCCGTTAGTTTCTGTCTGCGTTTCTTCTTTATGTCTTCCTGTTGTTTTACAACTTTTGAAACCAACTCTTGATGTTCCTTAAATCTTCTTGCTCTTTCTTTTGTATCCATTTATTTATTGTAAAATATCATTTAATGAATTGTAAAGATCAACAGGGAAATTTTCCTTTTCTTCATCATTCAAGTAGATGTGTTCAAATAAATCCTTTTCTTTAAATATTTCATCAAATTCTTTATTAACATTAATGCGAGTTGTAATTTCTTCTTCACTAATCCTTGCATCTCTGCTTTTCATACGTTTGTGTTGAGTTTCTTCATCAACATCAAAACCGAATGATAAAATCTTCACTCCGCTCAGATATTTAATAATTTGTCTCGTTCCTTCTGGATTAGTTTCTAATATCCCAACACCACCAGATTTTAGTTTCTTTAACTCACTCTTACAATGTGAATATTTTGTTGTACCAAGAGAAACCTCCTCAAATATTTGTCCTTCATTCCTCAATCGCATATGTTCCTCCACTGAAATATAGTGATAATCTTCACCTTTTACTTCTCCAGGTCTTATTGCTCTAGTTGTTGTTGATACAATGCGTATCACGGGGTGTTTTTAAGTAAATTTACAATATTCTCATTTGTACTACACAAGAACCTTGATTTATGAAAGTTTTTTCCAGAAGCAGATTTACCCACAAGATTTATAATAATAGTTGTCATTTATATATGTAGTTGTTTATAAAACAAAAAATATATCCCTTAATATCTCATCTTGTTTCACAACAATATATTTATATTTTTCAGTCGTGTGCTTCATATAATCCTCAAATTTCTTTTTACTACATAATGTAGAACAATTATCTCTCCAAAAATTATTGATATCTATTGAATTTAACTTGAATAAAATAAAAGTATTAGCATTGTTTCTGATGGAACGACGAGGAAGTTGAAAGTACGATTGACTAAGATAAATACAATTACAAGAAGAATGTCTCCCTCTTGTGTAGTAGCTGTCCATTACCGTTTGGTTTCTCTCATTAACACAATCATCAAAGATAACGAGGTTCTTTTTTGATTTATCCAAATCTTGGGGAGACGGTATATCATCCGTATTATCACTAAGAATACAAGTTATAAGATTTGATTTCTTTTTACATCTCTGTGTATCACAAAATAGTTGAATTATATCTTCAATGTTATAATCATTTAGGTTTTTTGACGTTTAAATAAACCTATTATATCTTCTTTTTGAAGACCAGCATTAAAACCTTGTGAGAGTAGTTGATACTCTGGTTGAAAACTCGACTTTGTGAAAATTATTAAATTATCATAATCTAAAAAGTTGGGAGTGAGGAGCATTTTTAAAAGTAAGCAGGTTTTTCCACATCCACTTGAACCAACTATGAGACATCTTAATGAATTTGGGAGATTTTTATGGTTGTTAAATTTTATCTTATTTTCCCAAATAGGTAAAAAATCATTCATTTATATATTTGAAAAACAGGTTATTTAATTTATTATTGGCTTTTTTAGAAACTCTATATTTTATCCTAAGTTCAGGTTTAATTTCAAGATAATCCATTATTTTATTTATACAATATCTTGTGTTGATATTTCCCTGAAAATTACATCCATGAATAATATACAACAACAATCCTTTGAACATTTCTCTTATACGTTCAGTTTCTTCCCTTGTAAGGAAAGGTGTGTTATCATCCTCATACTTTACATTCATTTCTCTAATCAATCTTGTAAAGTAATTCATTTTTGGTGTAAATCTAAAAGAATTATTTTCCTTTTTATATTTTTTATTATCATTAATTAGAAGATAATCACAGAATATACATTGTTTATAGGCTTTTGACTCTGTGTTTAATCCCTGTCTTTCACACGCAGGACAATTCTCAAATTTGTCATATGGAGAATCAGGAAAGTCTAGCATATTTATAAAGTAAAACTTTACTTAAACTGAAATTCATCTATACTTTCAGTTGTATATTACCATCGATATCGATATACTTTTTTTCATTATCAGATTCAACGACAACATTTTTTATATTAAAGGTAATTTTAAAATTATCGTTAACTACTATTGAACGAAATGTCATTTCACCTGATATATTAACATCCTTTATTTCATCAAGATTTACATCTTTAAGGTTGTTGAAAAAAATACAAATTTCTCCTTGCATATTACAGATGGTCTTATCTTTTCTTTCTAAAGCTTCATCCATAAGGTTTTTGTTCTTTGATACTTTTTCTTGTTTCATTGCTTTTTCTAGTTTTGAATATATTACTAGAAGGAGAGGAGAAACTTTTGTTAGAGATACTTTAATTGATGTTCTACCAGGTATACTAAAAGCCCTTCCACTGAAGGAAATTGAAGAACTCATATTATTTACCATAATAGTTTTTATCCAATAGTTGTTATATTTATCTTTGTTCAATTTTACATCCTTGACATATTTCTCAGTATCTTTAACAGATGAAGAGATTGATTGAAACTTGTCTTTTGTGTCTTGAAACATTGTATTTATTAAGTGAAAAAGTTGGAGGATAAAATGTTTTTAAGCACAGATTCACCTATAAATTAAACGAAATTTTCATCAAGAAAATTTTAGTTTAAGCAAAGTTTTATTCTATAAATATGGTGAATACAACGTACTGCGATGTTTGTAATCACGAATATAAACATTATAGAAAACACCTCCGAACCAACAAACACACATTTAATCTATTTCATCAAATATCTCCTCTTGAGTTGGAAAGAAAACATTGTGATATCTGTTCAAAGGATGTTTTGAAGAGTAGTTATAATCAACATCTTCAATCACAAAAACACAAGAAAAATGAGTTTAAAGTAAAGGGAGACTATTATATTAAAAACACTGATGAGGCATTTAAAGGGCATATAAAAATAAGGATTTTTCAATTTGGAGAACCCAGTCCATCATCAATAGCTGAATCAATTGAAATAGTGAAACCCGATGTTGAAAAATTTATTAAAAAGACATTAAAAGAAATAAAAACTTTAAAGTTTTATATGGGAGTGAAAATGAATATGAAAAGACAAGATGAAGAACAAACTCCTTATATGAGAACAGATCTTCATTTTATAACATCATTTCAAGATTTTTTGAATAGTGGGGTTTATGAAGAACTATCAAGACAAGAGGAGGATGTTGATAATACAGTGGTAGGAAGTGGATTCAATATTAAAAAATCATCTTTTTAGATATACACATTCTAAAATCAAACCCTCTTAAAGCTTCTTCTTATATTGAATTACCAAAAGAAATAAAACTAAAGAAGGCAGTTGTTAATATTAAGAACAATGATAATAAATGTTTTCTCTGGTCTGTTCTTGCTCACTTACATCCACCAAAATGTAATTCAGAAAGAGTAAAACAATATATGAAATATGAGAATACCTTGGACATTAAAGATTTTAAATTCCCAATGCCATTAACAGATATTCCTAAATTTGAGAAAAAGAATAATCTTTCTATTAATGTATATGGATTAACGGATACAAACAAAATTCAAATATTAAAAATTTCAAACAACTATAAAAATGAAGAAACACACATTGACCTTTTATATTTTAGTGTTGGAAAGAATTCACATTACACATACATCAATAATTTATCAAGATTAATCTCTTCTCAGGTATTCAGAACAGCAAACAAAATATATCCTTGTAAGCGATGTCTTAATTCATTTCATACAAAAGAACGATTAGAACAACATTCAAAATATTGTAGTAATCATAAATCAGCTGTAATTACAATGCCTAAACCTGGTGAAAAGATTTATTTTGAAGATTATAATAAATCTATCATGCACCCATTTGTGATATACGCTGATTTTGAATGTATCCTTAAAAAGATAAATACTGCTTCTCCTAATCCAAAAGAACCATATACAAATAAATATCAAAAACATATTCCTTGTGGTTTTTGTTATTATATCAAATCATCTGTTGGAGAAAAGTATAACAAACTTGAACATTATCGTGGAAAAAATGCTTCACAAGAGTTTGTAAAACGATTAGAAAAGGATTGTATAAGACTCACTAAATTAATGAAAGAAACAAATGAACCGATGAAATTAACCAAAGAAGAAAAATTAGAATTTAGAATGAACAATATCTGTCATATTTGTGAGGGGGAAATTAAGGAGTCTAAAGTTAGAGACCATTGTCATCTTACTGGTAAATATAGAGGTCCCGCTCATTCCTGTTGTAATCTTAATTATAAATTACCTTCTTTTATTCCAGTCTTTCTTCACAACAGCGCCAACTATGATACACATCTATTTATAAATGAACTTTCAAAAACACCAGGGAATATTTCTGCTATAACAAACACAAGTCAAAAGTATATTTCATTTTCAAAAATGATATTCACAAAACCTATAACTCGTATTAGGTTTTTAGATTCTTACAAGTTTATGGGAACACCACTAGCCTACCTCGCATCAAATCTAAGCTCCACGGACTCTTTTCCAAATCTTAATTCATTCTTTCCAAAAGAGGAAATTCTCACTCAAGAGGAAATTCAGATTAAAGAGAGAATTCAAAGTAAAGAGGAAATTCTAACTGAAGATGAAATTCTAATTATAAAGAAAATTCGAACTAAAGAGGAAATTCAGATTAAAGATGAAATTCTGATTAAAGAAGGAATTCTTACGAGAGAGGAAATTCAAACAAGGAATGAAATTCAAAGTAAAGAGAAAATTCTTACAAGTAAGGGAATTTATCCTTATGATTATATGGATTCATTTATGAGATTTAAAGAAACACAACTTCCTTCAAAAGAAAGTTTCTATAATAACCTTTATGAAGAAGAGATAAGTGATAAGGAATATAAACACGCACAAGAAATATGGAAAATATTTAAGATAAAGAACCTTGGAGAATATCATGATTTATATCTAAAAACAGATGTTTTATTGTTAGCTGATGTGTTTGAGGCTTTTAGAACACTCTGTCATAATAAAAATTGTTATGGATTAGACCCTGCCCACTATTTCACAGCTCCTGGTTTAGCTTGGAGTGCAATGTTGAAAATGACAAAACAAGATATAGATTTAATCAGTGATGTTGATATGCTTTTGATGATTGAGAAGTCCAAGAGAGGTGGAATATCACAAGTATGTTCAAAAAGATATGCGAAAGCAAATAATAAATATCTCCCAAATTATGATAGTGAAAAAGATAGTAATTATTTGATGTATTTTGATGCTAATAATTTGTATGGATGGGCAATGTCTCAATCTCTGCCTTATGGTAAATTAGAGTGGGTGGAAGAAAAGGATTATGAAAAGGCTTTGATGAATATTGTTATTTCTTCTCAAGAGGAATTGAATGACGAAGAAGAAGGTTATTATTTTGAAGTTGATTTGAGGTACCCGAGTGATCTTCATAATAAGCATAAAGATCTTCCTTTTGCATGTGAGAAAGAAACTCCAAAGAAAGAATGGTTAAGTGATTATCATAAAAGTTTTAATATTAAAGGTAAATCAACAGAAAAGTTATTAACAACATTCTATGATAAAGAGGGATATGTTTTGCATCAGAGAAGCTTAAAACAGTTTTTGAGAGAAGGATTGAGAGTAGCTAAAATTCATAGAGTTTTAAAATTTAAACAAAGTCCTTGGGTGAAAAAGTATATTCAATTCAATACAGATATGAGAGCAAATACAAAAGTAAAATTTGAAGGGGACTTTTATAAATTAATGAATAATGCTGTATTTGGAAAGACTATGGAAAATGTTAGAAACAGGCAAAACATTAGATTCGCAACATCTTGGAAAGAAGCTTCGAGATTGATAAATAAACCAAGTTTTGAGAGAGAAGAGGTTTTTTCAGAGAACTTTTCTGCAATTCATATGAAAAAGGAAAGTATTGTAATGGATAAACCAATTTATATTGGAACAGCAGTTCTTGATTTATCAAAGATATTGATGTATGATTATTTGTATAATGACTTAAAGAAAGAGTATGGTGAAAATGTTTCATTGTTGTATATGGACACTGATAGTTTTATCCTAGATATAAAAACTGATGATGTTTATGAAGATATGAAGAAAAATATTGGAGTATATGATACAAGTAATTTCAGCAAGA
>NW_028222040.1:98489-102673 GCF_056783735.1 Eptatretus burgeri
GGCGCACGGTGGATACTTCTTGTATTGCCTCTGTGCAGTCGTGAGCATCGCCATCGTCTTTCTTTGGCAGCAAGGAAGCAGGATTAAGAACATTACATCTCTCAATCTGCAAATTTGGCTGGTGTAGGAGAGTCGTCTCATACTGCATCAGGCGTGTGTTGGTTAAATGTTGTGTTTGCTTTTGGGTTAATAAAGCCGCGACACAGTGAGGTACCCTTAGCGTTAGGGGGTGACCCATTACGATCTCTGCCGTGCGCTTAACTGCGTAGCTCGCTGCGGCCACTGCTTGCAAACAAAGAGGCAACCCACGTTCGACCGGGTCCAGCCTTCGGCTAAAATATGCAATTGGTCGCTGGCGGTCACCGTGGGATTGTGTCAGCACAGCTGCGCAAATCCTCTAGTTTCGTGAGAGTAAAGGAAGAATGGTTTCTCATAATCTGGCAGCCCCGACGCGGGAGCTGTCAAGAGTGCCGCTTTTAATTTGGTAAAATATTCCCCCATCTTCTCAGTCCACTCAATTACATTGGGCTGGTTTTTGCCCACCACAACATACAGTTCCTTTGTCAGAATTGCATAATCAACAATCCACTGTCTACAGTAGGTTGCCATACCTAGGAATCGCATCATCTCTTTCTTTGTGCGAGGGCATGGCACTTCTGAAATTGAAGTTATTCTCCCCTTATCCAATTCCCTCTTTCCTTGCGAAATGTGGTGTCCCAAATACTTAACCCTTTCCTTGACTAATTGCAACTTCTCTTTATTCACCTTGTGGCCTTTTCTTGCCAATGCCTGGAGCAGCTGCAGCGTATCTGTTTCACACGCTGCTTTGTTTGGGGAGCAAATGAGCAAATCATCCACATATTGTAGCAGCACTGATTTACCCTTGAAGACAACATCTTCTAAGTCCTTATGTAAGGTACGCGAAAATAATGTTGGACTATCCGCGAACCCCTGAGGCAAAACAGTCCATGTGTATTGACGGCCTTTATACGTGAAGGCAAATAAAAACTGGGATTTTTTTTATCAATGGGTACGGAAAAATATGCAGAACATAAATCGATTACAGTAAAATAGGTGGAACTTGCAGGTATAGACGTCATCACCCCCTCTGCGCTCGGTACCACGGGGTGGATACTTTGAATCACCTCATTTACTTCCCGTAAATCCTGAACAAATGTCCACTTATCTTTCTGTGGCTTTTTCACTGGCAGTATAGGCGTATTGCATGGGCTTGAAGTTTCTACAATTATCCCTTGCTCCTTCAAAGATTCAATTACTGGTGCTATCCCGGCCTCCGCCTCCTTTCGCAGGGGGTATTGGCGCACATTTGGCCAAGGCATTCCCGGTTTGAGTTTAACCACGAGGGGCGTTGCCCCAATTATACGGCCCACATCATTGTCATGTCGGGTCCACAATTCTTGTGGAACTCTTTCTATCAAATCTTCTGCGTTTTCTCCTTCATTTACCGTTTCCATCACCCTCTCATGTTTAGGTGGTAAATCAACCTCTTCAATTGTCCCCAATAACACCTGTTCCTCAAAATCACAAATCCACCCTTCATCGTTCGCTAGCTTGTGCACCTGCCAATGCAGCATCGTTGTTGTGCAGGTCGCTACTGCCCCCTGTAGGCGATAAACCATAAAGCCCAAATCCTTCGGATGATAATCTTTTGCTGTGGTTATTGTCACATGCGAAGTTACTCCCGGCGGATACTTTGTCAAATGCCTTTGTTGTTCTGTGAGCTTTACCTCCATTGCAACACCTTCCTTACCAATCATCAAACGGCAAATCAAAAGATCATTGGAGGTTCCCAAATACGGAGCAATTTTCTCCGCAAATTCAGCATCATCTCCATTCGCATCATAATAGATTGTACAATGTGGAGGCTCATAGTAGATGTGTGTCATTACTTGTGCATTGTCTAGCCACATTTGCATTTCCTCACTTTTGGCTAAGACTTCCTTTAAACATATCAAAGCCTCACTAATCGGCTGTCTTTTCAGCCTCCACCAATAAACAACTGGGTGCGATGTCATTAACAGCATCATTGCTGACTGTGCTTTATTCTGGGGAATATCCACAAAAACCCCTTTGTTCGTACATGCTATTTTACATCCCAACTTACACAACAAATCTCTACCTAACAAATTCACCGGTGTGGTGGTTGTGAGAAGAAATGCATGTTTTTCCTGTAAAGGTCCACATCTTACTGGTAATTGCGTTGTTGTCTTTAATGTTTGTATGCTACCACCCAACCCTACTACTTGGACTTCAGCATTGGATTTTTCAACATGTGGCAGCTGTTTGGCTGCTATGGTAGAGTAGGTGGCTCCCGTGTCAACTAGAAAAGATAGTGTCTTACCTGAAACATCTAAAGAGTAGGTCGGCTCCTCTTTTGGTGTTAATGTCAACATTGCCCCTTGTAACACGGGTCCACCCGCGGTCTGTCAATATGACTTACGATTTTGCGGTTGTCCCGATCCTCCCTCCTGTTGGATCTCCGGTCGTCCTCTTTGGGGGCAATGTCTTTTCCAATGTCCCAATTGCCCGCACTGGAAACATCCCTGTGATTGACTAGGTTGTTCCTGTTCTTGTGTTGCTGCCGTCCTCGAGCGGGTCTGTGGTGGCGTTCGCGTCCAACCTTTGTTTTTTCCACTCCATTTCTTGGGCCGTCCATCCTGTGCTGCTGGTGGGGGTCTTTGTGGACCTCTCATTCGCCGTCCCCATCTCCTGGCCGCTTCTTCTTCTTCCGAATCTGAATCATCTCCCTCCAGTCCCCACTTTCTCCAACCCTTATTCTTTCTTTGGTCTGCTACTTTGTCGAGCAACACCATCTGCAACACTTCGTCTTTCATTTTTGCCTTTGCGTTCTCCCGTTCTTCCGCTCGGTCCATACATTGATCAGCTGCTTTACAAATCTCACTTGCTTTCTTGCCCTGCCAACCTAACAGTACATACTTCAATTGTTTTTTAATTTGAGGCCTGAGTCCTTCCATTACGAAATTAGTGACCGTTCGCTCCGGTATGTCTGCTTCAACTTGAAACCCCCCATATTGTAAGAGTGTCAACATTAATCTATCCATAAACTCGAATGCCCGCTCCCCTTGACGTTGCTTTGTTTCATAGATTTTATCCCAATCTAATGCTGGTGGTCGCAAGGCCTTCTCAATCTCCTCATACAGGCGCCCTCGCTTATCTCGCCGATCTGCCTCAGTGCAAACTGCTGGTTCGTCTGCTGTCCACTCGGCAGCTTCTCGAGCTCTCTTCCACACATATGGAGACAACACTGCTTGACATAGCACCCAAATGTCACTGTGGGTGCATCGATGTGCTGCAACCCACTGCGTTATTAAATTCCTTACTGCTCCTGCATTTCCCCTCTGATCTAATACTCTCTCCTTCATTGATCTTAATTCAATCTCTTTAAATGGTCGGTACACTGACTGAGCCTGCACCCCTGGTCCCGCCGGAGTTATTTCCTGAACCGGGAAAGCAGAGGCTGTGGCCATCAGCCCCATACTTTCAAGGTTCGGATACAATCTTGGTGTGTTATTAACATATGCAGATGAATCACCTTCATTTTTTACCTGAGCTTCCCATCCTTGTACTTCAATCTCAGAGGCTTTTACCGAGGCAGGAGCAATTCCAATCACTGGTTGTTGCATCTCTTTTACCTGTGTTTCTAGTTTTAATAGTTTCTGTTTCACCAAATTTCTAGCGACTTCACTTATTTGTAAGGCCTCCTCCTCCCACAATTTCCACGCTTCAAGATCTGGCTCTGGTTTTAACTTATCACTTGTCCGTTGTTCTAATCGACATGCCAAGTTATTGATAATTTCTGCTTTTAAAGAGCCCCATCTCGGGAATGGGCATTGGTCTTCCTTTGTCCATTTATGCCATAATGCCAATTGGGTACATGACTTGACTCCATATTTCCCATACATCATTTCTGCCATGGTATTCGTGGGTGGGGCATTATTCAATTTCAGTTTTGATGTTTTATTTCCCATTTTCCTTGATTATTTATAGAGTGTTCTTGGACTGGTCAGTGTTTTGCCTGGGGTGGTCTCGGGTTGGGTTGAGTGTCTTTCACACCTTTCCACGAACCCTCACACTCCCTTGCACACCTTCCACGTCCTCAATCTCCCACAGAAATACCTTGTCTCTTGGAGATTTCTCAGATT
>NW_028222041.1:0-101000 GCF_056783735.1 Eptatretus burgeri
ACAGGCAGTGCGACGAAGCAGCCTGCACTCACCATGGCTCAGTTGTTCAAATTCGACAGTTGTAAACGCCTGAGGGACAGTGTCACTGGTGTCGTGGTGTGCGTCGTCGCCCTCAATTCTGAAACCCCTCTGCCACTCTACCTCGGTATGGCAATGCATACAAAGGCTCGCAAGCATGACTTGGTCGATTTGCTTCACAATCTTGGATTCTCAGTCTCTTTTGACAGAGTACTTAAGGTATCTACGGATCTAACTAACACAGCATGTGCTTAGTATGAACAGGACAAGGTTGTATGCCCTAACAAACTGAGGGCAGGCTTGTTCATGACCTCAGCTGTCAATAACATCGATCATAATCCCAGTTCCTCTACTGCATGTGATTCATTTGGTGGAACTGGGATCTCACAATTCCAGCGTCCCAGAGTTCCCCGAGGAACTTTAAGTATGCATCCTGATGTGTCGAAGACTCATACAAGAAACACCAAGAAAGTTGCAGACCTGCCTCAATTCTCTACCAATGTGCTTCCAGTCCTGTTGAGAAAGACCACACTTCAGCCTCCTCGTCCACCTGACATCGCTGATCCTCTCCTTGAATCTGATGATAAAGTCTTTGAAGCGAAAGACTGAAAAAAGATGAGGTGTTATAGCAGCAGTGATGGGTTGCTGTCTTGATCTCTGCCACAGCTCCTGGAATATTGTCTGGCACCGACCAAATAAAATTCGTCGTCTGTCTGTGGGCAAATAATGGGCAAACTCGACCCACCAAGAGGGTGGGTACTCTGCTTTCTAATATCTTACCTGTCACGGGGAAGAGGTGGAAGTCCATCGGGAGGGGTTGGGGTGGAAGGAGGCAGGGGAGGAGTGGGAGGAGGCAGGGGAGGGGTGTGATGACAGAGGGCAGAGGATGGGAGGAGGGAGGGAAGCTGATGCAGGAGGGACCTGGCATTGCGGGGCAACGCCGGATACCTTTGCTCGTAATAAATAAATGTATTCATCCTAACTTACATAATACCCAATACAGTAAAATATGAGCACATAAAAGTATACTGATCAGAATATTCATTTCAACAGGTGGATGAAGAATGTCGACATGGTGAATGACCAGGAGAGTAAGGATAACGTTTCTTCGGGAGCCAATCATGCTGCCAATCAGCAGTAATCATCAGGTGTGATACCTGAGATCTCGTCCCTCCTTCCCTTGTTCCATGACCAAGCGAAATCTGCCGCAATAATGAGACATGCTATGAATTTAGTGAAGCAAGCAACAGAGCTCCTGAACTAACGGAAGATACCTGCAGTAGCCGACAACCAACCATTATTTGCTCTTGCAAAACAAATAAAGTGGAAATGACCAAAATAAGTAGAAACAAATCTAACTACCCATGGTGAGCAGAAGTTTGTTATGTTGTTAGGAGGCCTGCACATTGAGAAGGTCTTTCTGAAGGTCCTTGGAGACTGCCTTAAGGACAGGGATGCACAGAGGCACTGGTGGAAGCAGCCGTTGTCTCATCAGGTCCTGCAGATTCATTCCTCAAGGCCAGACATGTAACCACAGCTCGTCGGGCACATTAAGTCACCGCTTGCTCACGACCACGCTGATGAGAAAACAACGCCTCAGTTAAGGGAAAATTAGTAGCTGCTGTTCTTACAGAAAACCATACTACCATAGGTAGGTGGACAGTCGGTGGTTCAGAGGTGGCACGACTTATCCAGGAGTTCGAATCAGCACTGGACGTTGGGAACGACTCGCATCCTGCGAGAGATGACCAATCCGAACACCATGAGCAGAAGAAAAGCCGCCATGCTGCTTTTATCAGAGATGTGCATTCTCTTTCTCAAGTTGTGGAGAACAATGGGAACCCCTTTTGTGAGCTCAGTGCTGATGTCGTTAGTCTTCATCACAAGGGTGTTGCAGACGAGTGGGTCAGAAGGACAGTCGACACGGTAGAGCAGATTGCTAGTCCTCCGTAAAAGAAAGGCTTGTTGAACGCTCCGTGCCCCGATCTGATTCCATCAAGAGAAACAAGTTATCTCTGATGTCTTGCCCACATAAGTTGCCAGCAACTAAGTCATGCATGCAAACAGTCAGTCAGTCTGAAGAGTGATTGTCATCTCTTTTCAAGACCATAACGGCAATTTAGAAGATTTCTTCATGCTCAAGAACCAGCCCTATCCACCACCTTCAGTATCTCCATGGAGGACAAACAGACACGTGATAAGGCTGATCTGTCACAGTGCCGAGAAGATTTGGCCATGCCTTCCAAGGATTCCCCTTCCACGGATGCTATAATTATCGATGGAGCTGCTCCTGTGAATACGCTCAAACCAGTCACCGCGAGAACATTTTGCATCTCTTCAGCTGATGTGCTCTTACCATATCCGCAGAGGCAACTGCAACATGTTGAAAAGAGATGAGACGTTGTCTGGGATGTCTCCCAGAAAGATTCATCGAAGGCAGCCACACGAGAGAGGGACGTGGGAAAGGAGTGAGAAGAAAAGTGGAATCTCACACCCTGGTCCCTGGAAATTTGCAGCAATTCATCGATCTTGATGAGAATAAGACTGAACTCTATGAAGCTATTGGTTGAGCAGCAGAGTGTCACCATCGACAGTGATAAGCAGATCATCGCCACATGTGAGGATAAGAGTTATTTGTTCCAAACCTTCTGACATGTCAGGTCGGAACGAGGAAGCTGACAGTCGGATGATTCTGCATATGTTAAACGCTGCCAAAAATGGAAGTCAGAAGATGATGTTGAGGACAGTTGACACAGATGTACAGTAGTTATTTTTGCCGTAGCATTCTTCAATCTCATATGGCTGCCAGACCATGTGATCTATTAATTATTCTTAAATTTCCTGCTATCTCCAAGGCTTGGGGAACACGTGGGTGAAGTTTCCCTCGATCTGTCAACACGTTGTCCTCAGATTCATCGGACATAAAAAGCAGGAATCGTATTTATCACTGCAAGAACAGATACGTGGGCTACTCACCCAGGATGCAGATCTGGTATGCTTGGCACAACGGGCAGCATGTCAGGCATCATGCGGGGAACCCATGCACAGCGGACACAAGTCGTAATTAATTAGCAGTTAATCAATTTAAATAAATAAATAAAAACTTCACAGACTGTTCCTGACTTCGCGACTCAGAATAATTAATTACTCTGTAGCTTTTTGGGCGACAGAGGCTGGATGCTGGCAAGCTCAAGGATGAGAGGGTTGCTGAGGAGTTTGCGAACAAGCTGAGTGGAGATTTAGAGGGTCTGGGTGCTTTGGGAGGTCCTGAAGGGTTGTGGAGTGCCTTCAAGACCACCGTCGTTGATGTTGCCGGTGGATGTCTTGGAACTCACCGCAGGGCAAAGAAGAATTTTGTCTCTCAAGGGACAATGGATACCATTGACCAGAGTCGCAGGGCCAGGCTTAATGGCAGTGCTGAGCTGTTCAGGGAGCTGAGGTGTAAAACTGTATGTGCACTGAGGGCGGACAAGGAGGCCTATGTGCAAGGAATCTGTGAGGGGGATGAGCATCACCTGTGGTCAAATGATTCTCGTCCTGCTTACAGGGGAATAGGCGCATTGCGTTCATCCAAGCCCGTCCCTCAGGTTGATCCACCAGCTGTCAAGTTGGACGTCAGGGGTGTTACAATAACTGTTGCTGACCCTCCAATCAACTGTGGTCCACCTTCGCTTGTGGAAACACAGGCTGCGGTGAACCGGTTGAAATGAGGTAAAGCTCCAGGGATCTGTGGCATCCATGCTGAACTTCTCAAGGCTGGTGGAAATGCTGCACTCGTGTCGTTGCATGCAGTTCTGTGCTCTGCCTGGAATACAGGCATCATCCCAACTGAAAGGAAGAGGGGCCTTGTTGTCCCTCTCTGGAAAGGGAAGGGTGATCGCCAAGACTGCAACAACTACCGAGGGGTGACGCTGCTCTCAGTGCCGGGCAAGGTTTTTGCTTGGATAATTCTTGATAGGGTTCGCCACCATCTGCTTGAGCACCAGCGTCCAGAGCAGCAGGCTTTACACCAAAGAGGTCAACAATTGACCGTATCCTTGCTCTTCGGGTCCTCACCGAACGCAGACGAGAGTTTCGGCAGGGGCCCCTCACCTTGCAGATCGCCATTTTACACCCTCGTCATTCCCCTTACCTGGTAGATCGCCATTTTCCACCCTCGTCGTTCCCCTTCCCTGCTAGATCGCCATTTTACACCCTCATCATTCCCCTCACCTGGTAGATCGCCATTTTACACCCCCGTCATTTTCCTCACCTTGCAGATCGCCATTTTACATCCTCGTCATTCCCCTTACCTGCTAGATCGCCATTTTACACCCTCATCATTCCCCTCACCTGGTAGATCGCCATTTTACACCCTCGTCATTCCCCTTCCCTGGTAGATCGTCATTTTACACCCTCGTCATTCCCCTCACCTGGTAGATCGTCATTTTACACCCTCGTCATTCCCCTTCCCTGGTAGATCGTCATTTTACACCCTCGTCATTCCCCTCACCTGGTAGATCGTCATTTTACACCCTCGTCATTCCCCTTCCCTGGTAGATCGTCATTTTAGAAACCTTGTCATTCCCCTTCCCTGGTAGATCATCATTTTACACCCTCGTCATTCCCCTTCCCTGGTAGATCGCCATTTTACACCCTCATCATTCCCCTTACCTGGAAGATCGCCATTTTACACCCTCGTCGTTCCCCTTCCCTGGTAGATCGCCATTTTACACCCTCGTCGTTCAGGACAAAGACAGAAAGGGGGTTAGGGAGACGAAATTATAAGGAAAAAATTTGGTCTAAATTTGTTTTGTTGTTGCAAATTAAGGGAGTGGGTATGGACAGAGCCAGGCAAAGGCGATATGTTGGGGGAGACAGTAGGGTAGGTCCGAGCCCGTTTTTGGACCGGCCGGCACCACCGCACTCCTCCACACAACCTCACGGGACCATACTAGAGGCCGGCCAGCTTCACATGCCGGCCTGCTTGTGCTGCATCGCCTGGTCCGCATTGCTCTGCCTTGCCATGCCTTATTTGTCTGCTTCTGCCATGACCCCATGCCTGCTACCCCATTTGCATTGCCCCTGTGTCACCATCACCATGTGCGCCAGGACCATCAGCGAGTGTGTTTTCAAGGACTGCCCTGTAGGCAGCCTCACCATGGGTCTGCATTGTGCAGACCGTGCATCGTTTGCATCCAGACCATTATCCATCCATTTCCTGCACCAATGACGACAATGACTTTGGTTGTCAAAGTTGGAAATAAGTTTAACCCACCTGTAGTTTGTCTTAGCGCCGGCAATTTTAGTTAAGTTGTCCATGTGAGTCTGTTAGTTTAGTTACGCAGCGCATTGGGGCATTTATTTTTGGGACATGTATGAAAAAATGTCGCACTCAGCGATCCGAAGGTAAAACGTACTCGGGGAGAACTGACACATGCTGGTCACACGAAAATTTGACGACTCGGGACGAGTCTATAAAAAGGGGAGGGGGTAGTGTTACGAATCTGGAAGCCTTGTGCACACAGACAGATAGCCGTCCCCTATAGCCCAGTTATATCGGTATGTGTTTCCAGTTAGGGTCCCCTTGTTTAATGGGTAATTAAATGTTTATGCGCTGCGGAGTTATTTTGATCGTTACGATTTGAATTACATCCATAAATCAACAACAACACCAGCATCACCCTCACCTTCACCTCGCTCTGGCCGATGCCATGGCGCCCGTGGTGGGCGGAGTTCAAGGAGGAGCGGCCCTCGACCAATCAGCGTGCTCCGAGTGAGGTGGCCGCCGCTCAGCCAATCAGACCCTGCCACGGTGAGAAAGGCGGTCCGCATGACCTCACCACGCCCCCGAGCCAATCGACGGACTTGCCGCTCGTTTTGGCCATTGGGGAAGGCAAAGAGCGATTCTGCGCGCCAAAACCAGCCAATGAGGAAAGACATACACCACGACACCGAGGTTCGGCTGACAGAGGGGGGAAGATAAAAGGGCAGGCTCCGTTTTTCGTGGGTGGTGGTTTTCTCTTTTGGTGGTGAATTTTCTTCGTTTGAAATCCAGTTTTCGTCTTGCCAGTCTTCGCCCAGCCGGCCTTCGTTTGCCGGGAGCCCGGTCGTGTGGACACCTGGGCTGCTACAGGTCCGAGTCCCGCCACCTCAACGTACCCGCTCGAGGCGAACAGGTCCGAGTGCAGGCTCTGGTCTTCAGCTCGCCTTTCCCTCTGAGCTGGAGGCCTTAATAAAAGCCATGGCCACTGTTCTTTTGGGTGTGTGTGTGTGTGTGTGTGTGTATTTGTGGGCCAGTCTGTGAGTAAAAATTGTTAAGTGCTTGCTCTTTGTACATTGCATGATTATATTCGGTGTTAATTCTGCTCTGTGTTTCCCCCTTTCCCTACTGTAAATAAATCCCCTGTTAAATGTATCAGCTCGTTTCTGTGTTTTCTTCATTGGTTTAACACGGTGCGTGTTGGGGAATTAAAAAAGGCCGTTGGTGCCGAAGTTGTGTGCATTCAGACCGACTCCGACGGGACCTCGGTCACCATCCGCTCGGGTTACGAACGGGTCGAGCACGGAAACGACTTGTCCCGTTCGAGTCCCGTCGAGGGTGTGAATACTCGGTAGCTCGCCACGTGGGTCTCTCGGTATTTTGAAGTTTGGCAAATAACCCTGTCCCACGTGGTGGAATTATGGACGATTCACGGTCCTGTAAGGAACCCGTACCTTCGGAGTTTTCCAAACGGTACGATCTAGATTCCGGGTGTTCGGTAGAGTCGACCCTGCCACTCCACCTAGCGGTCGTGCTCGCAACTGACGCCCGGCTCCACAACAATACTTCCCGACCATTCCTGCTGTGTATAACACATTCATTTCGCAGATTCCTTCCACTCACTCACCCGTCATATTTTCGAAAAAGAGAACTTGGTGTGGTTGCCTCTCCTACTTCAGAATACTCTTAGTATCCTGCGGTGCTTTGCTCCAACAATCGAGCTCAATCGTTCCTCCAAGGATCGCAGAACCACCTTTCACGATCAAATAAATCATCATCTGAAAGGTGTTGGGGGTGGGAAGGATGGCGGTTGAGAGAGGGGCAGCACGTTATAATTAGCACAGAAATTATCTTTTGTACAACTGATCATGATCAGCATGGAATGAGATGCTTCCAAAGCACCTGCTTTAACAAATCATCGTGATAATTACTCCACAGCATTTCGAAGCACAAATATATCTGCGACATCAGCCATTCAAAGACACTTTACACGATTCACAGTTGCACATCACTGGCCCTCATGGGATTTTAAACGGGGTACGGATGGAGGGGCAAAAATGAAAACGGCGTCCTGTCATCGAACCGGCAAGCTGGGAGCAGCATCACATTTATTGCAGCATCTGATGTAACTTACATGCTCCAATGGTGGTGACTCTGCCTCTCTGACCCCAGTCTCACCCCCTCTCTCCCTCCCATCCCTATCATTCTTTCTCACATCTCTTCCTATCTCCGACCCTTCTCTCTCTAATCCCACCTCTCTCCCCTCACTATCTCACCAACCACTCCCACTCCTCCTTTGTTGAGGGGACTGCAGCATGTATGAATCAGATTCAAAGTGAGCCGACCTGAGGCGTGCAAAGGTCGCTGCATGTGCGAGCATGCATGCATACAGGTGGGCCTTCACCAGGTAGATAACGTGCGTTTTAAATGCTCCCCCCCTGGTTTTATATATAACCTGGCGGTTTAAAAGAAAATGTTGCTGATTGGGCATGTTTTATCGCCCTTCCCTTCCCCCTTATGCTGACTTCCCTTTCCTACCCCTCAAACGACATTCTCTTCCTCTCACGCTGCCTTCCCTTCCCCTCATGCTGCCTTCCCTTCGCATCACGCTGCCTTCCCTTCGTACCACGCTGCCTTCCCTCCACCTCCCCTATTGCTTATTCCCTCCACTCTACACCCCCATGGACATCTCCCAGCAGTTTCCACGTGCTGTTTAACATACCCCATTTTGTGCAATCCTGTCCCACCTCTCCGCCCCATCTCCAAAAGTCCCACCACCAAACGCAAGTTGAGAACCACCCCCCCCCAGCCATACTGACCTCCTCCAAAACCCCATGCCCCTCCCCAATCCCCTTCCTCACTCTTTCCCGATTCTTAGCTCCCCCCTTCGTCACCCATGCTCACTCCCCGATGCCTCGTCCCTCCTTGCTCCGCCACCCATCCTCACTCCCTACTCTCACCCTACTCCCTCTCCTCTTTCCCTCCCCACACCCCTCTTTCTTCCCTCCTCCCCTCCCTCCTCTATCCTTCCCCTCCATCCTCTCTTCCTCCCTTCGTGTGTGTGTGTGTGTGTGTGTGTGTGTGTGTGTGTGTGTGTGTGTGTGTGTGTGTGTGTGTGTGTGTGTGTGTGTGTGTGTGTGTGTGTGTGTGTGTGTGTGTGTGTGCGCGCGCGCGCGCGCGCGCGCACGAGGTCATGAGCAACAAGAATCCGAACTCACCCAACCAGAACAACTCTCATCCCACGTGGGTTTTTGGGAAGAATCCAGCGCACACCCGTGCAGCACCACACGCAGCACCGGATTTGTGGTGGTGGAGGTCCCGGGGGACACACGCGGGTGGTGGAGGCTCTTTCTGCCACCAACGATGAAGTAAATCAGTGTTTTTCAACCTTTTTCACCGACAGCAAACTCACAGCTCTTGTATCTCACTCCGTGGCATTCCGTGTGTTGAATGCCCCATTCGTATCATCACCTGAAGATCATCGCAGCCTCCACGAGTCAAACCATCGGATAAAATACATCATTTCAGGCTTTTATTACCACCAACGGATTCCACATGAATGAAGATTGGCAAAGTGTCCAATTAACCCGTCACAAGGACTTTGTAACACTGTTACCACGACCAAGCCACATTTCATGGAATTCGAGTCGTGGAACAACAAGGAACGAGACGTGAAGCGACGATCGATATGTTCCTGGCAATCGGACTCCGCCGACACAGAAAGTTAGGATCCCTCGAACGGGTGAACAACTGACTCGAAGAGTGAAACAAGTTCCCACTTGACTCGTCAAATCTTCACCAAAATCGAATCATTTCGCTCCGGAAAACGGAACATCAGCTCAACATGACCTTCACAACAACAACAATAGCCACAACAACCACCGCTTCAGGGAAAGCTTTTCTCGGCCTGAGGCATCTAACATACTGCGGCCTTCACAAGGCCCGTAACAACAACCGCTTCAGGGAAAGCTTTTCTCGGCCTGAGGCCTCTAACATACTGTGGCCTTCTCAAGGCCCGTGACAACAACCACCGCTTCAGGGAAAGCTTTTCTCGGCCTGAGGCCTCTAACATACTGTGGCCTTCTCAAGGCCCGTGACAACAACCACCGCTTCGGGGAAAGCTTTTCTAGGCCTAAGGCCTCCAACATACTGTGGCCTTCTCAAGGCCCGTGACAACAACCACCGCTTCAGGGAAAGCTTTTCTAGGCCTAAGGCCTCTAACATACTGTGGCCTTCTCAAGGCCCGTGACAACAACCACCGCTTCAGGGAAAGCTTTTCTCGGCCTGAGGCCTCTAACATATTACGGCCTTCTCTAGGCCCGTGACAACAACCACCGCTTCAGGGAAAGCTTTTCTCGGCATGAGGCCTATAACATACTGCGGCCTTCACAAGGCCCGTGACAACAACCACCGCTTCGGGGAAAGCTTTTCTAGGCTTAAGGCCTCGAACATACTGTGGCCTTCTCAAGGCCCGTGACAACAACCACCGCTTCAGGGAAAGCTTTTCTAGGCCTAAGGCCTCTAACATACTGTGGCCTTCTCAAGGCCCGTGACAACAACCACTGCTTCAGGGAAAGCTTTTCTCGGCCTGAGGCCTCTAACATATTACGGCCTTCTCTAGGCCCGTGACAACAACCACCGCTTCAGGGAAAGCTTTTCTAGGCCTAAGGCCTCTAACATACTGTGGCCTTCTCAAGGCCCGTGACAACAACCACTGCTTCAGGGAAAGCTTTTCTCGGCCTGAGGCCTCTAACATATTACGGCCTTCTCTAGGCCTGTGACAACAACCACCGCTTCAGGGAAAGCTTTTCTCGGCCTGAGGCCTATAACATACTGCGGCCTTCTCAAGGCCCGTGACAACAACCACCGCTTCGGGGAAAGCTTTTCTAGGCCTAAGGCCTCTAACATACTGTGGCCTTCTCAAGGCCCGTGACAACAACCACCGCTTCAGGGAAAGCTTATCTCGGCCTAAGGCCTCCAACATACTGTGGCCTTCTCAAGGCCCGTGACAACAACCACCGCTTCAGGGAAAGCTTATCTCGGCCTGAGGCCTCTAACAAACTGTGGCCTTCTCAAGGCCCGTGACAACAACCACCGCTTCAGGGAAAGCTTTTCTCGGCCTGAGGCCTCTAACATACTGTGGCCTTCTCAAGGCCCGTGACAACAACCACCGCTTCGGGGAAAGCTTTTCTAGGCCTAAGGCCTCTAACATACTGTGGCCTTCTCAAGGCCCGTGACAACAACCACCGCTTCAGGGAAAGCTTTTCTAGGCCTAAGGCCTCTAACATACTGTGGCCTTCTCAAGGCCCGTGACAACAACCACTGCTTCAGGGAAAGCTTTTCTCGGCCTGAGGCCTCTAACATATTACGGCCTTCTCTAGGCCAGTGACAACAACTACCGCTTCAGGGAAAGCTTTTCTAGGCCTAAGGCCTCTAACATACTGTGGCCTTCTCAAGGCCCGTGACAACAACCACCGCTTCAGGGAAAGCTTTTCTAGGCCTAAGGCCTCTAACATACTGTGGCCTTCTCAAGGCCCGTGACAACAACCACCGCTTCAGGGAAAGCTTTTCTAGGCCTAAGGCCTCTAACATACTGTGGCCTTCTCAAGGCCCGTGACAACAACCACCGCTTCAGGGAAAGCTTTTCTCGGCCTGAGGCCTCTAACATATTACGGCCTTCTCTAGGCCCGTGACAACAACCACCGCTTCAGGGAAAGCTTTTCTAGGCCTAAGGCCTCTAACATACTGTGGCCTTCTCAAGGCCCGTGACAACAACCACCGCTTCAGGGAAAGCTTTTCTCGGCCTGAGGCCTCTAACATACTGTGGCCTTCTCAAGGCCCGTGACAACAACCACCGCTTCAGGGAAAGCTTTTCTCGGCCTGAGGCCTCTAACATACTGTGGCCTTCTCAAGGCCCGTGACAACAACCACCGCTTCAGGGAAAGCTTTTCTCGGCCTGAGGCCTCTAACATACTGTGGCCTTCTCAAGGCCCGTGACAACAACCACCGCTTCAGGGAAAGCTTTTCTAGGCCTAAGGCCTCTAACATACTGTGGCCTTCTCAAGGCCCGTGACAACAACCACCGCTTCAGGGAAAGCTTTTCTCGGCCTGAGGCCTCTAACATACTGTGGCCTTCTCAAGGCCCGTGACAACAACCACCGCTTCAGGGAAAGCTTTTCTAGGCCTAAGGCCTCTAACATACTGTGGCCTTCTCAAGGCCCGTGACAACAACCACCGCTTCAGGGAAAGCTTTTCTCGGCCTGAGGCCTCTAACATACTGTGGCCTTCTCAAGGCCCGTGACAACAACCACCGCTTCAGGGAAAGCTTTTCTCGGCCTGAGGCCTCTAACATACTGTGGCCTTCTCAAGGCCCGTGACAACAACCACCGCTTCGGGGAAAGCTTTTCTAGGCCTAAGGCCTCTAACATACTGTGGCCTTCTCAAGGCCCGTGACAACAACCACCGCTTCAGGGAAAGCTTTTCTAGGCCTAAGGCCTCTAACATACTGTGGCCTTCTCAAGGCCCGTGACAACAACCACCGCTTCAGGGAAAGCTTTTCTCGGCCTGAGGCCTCTAACATATTACGGCCTTCTCTAGGCCCGTGACAACAACCACCGCTTCAGGGAAAGCTTTTCTCGGCCTGAGGCCTATAACATACTGCGGCCTTCACAAGGCCCGTGACAACAACCACCGCTTCGGGGAAAGCTTTTCTAGGCTTAAGGCCTCGAACATACTGTGGCCTTCTCAAGGCCCGTGACAACAACCACCGCTTCAGGGAAAGCTTTTCTCGGCCTGAGGCCTCTAACATACTGTGGCCTTCTCAAGGCCCGTGACAACAACCACCGCTTCAGGGAAAGCTTTTCTAGGCCTAAGGCCTCTAACATACTGTGGCCTTCTCAAGGCCCGTGACAACAACCACTGCTTCAGGGAAAGCTTTTCTCGGCCTGAGGCCTCTAACATATTACGGCCTTCTCTAGGCCCGTGACAACAACCACCGCTTCAGGGAAAGCTTTTCTAGGCCTAAGGCCTCTAACATACTGTGGCCTTCTCAAGGCCCGTGACAACAACCACTGCTTCAGGGAAAGCTTTTCTCGGCCTGAGGCCTCTAACATATTACGGCCTTCTCTAGGCCTGTGACAACAACCACCGCTTCAGGGAAAGCTTTTCTCGGCCTGAGGCCTATAACATACTGCGGCCTTCTCAAGGCCCGTGACAACAACCACCGCTTCGGGGAAAGCTTTTCTAGGCCTAAGGCCTCGAACATACTGTGGCCTTCTCAAGGCCCGTGACAACAACCACCGCTTCAGGGAAAGCTTTTCTCGGCCTGAGGCCTCTAACATACTGTGGCCTTCTCAAGGCCCGTGACAACAACCACCGCTTCGGGGAAAGCTTTTCTCGGCTTAAGGCCTCTAACATACTGTGGCCTTCTCAAGGCCCGTGACAACAACCACCGCTTCAGGGAAAGCTTTTCTCGGCCTGAGGCCTCTAACATACTGTGGCCTTCTCAAGGCCCGTGACAACAACCACCGCTTCGGGAAAGCTTTTCTAGGCCTCAGGCCTCTAACATACTGTGGCCTTCTCAAGGCCCGTGACAACAACCACCGCTTCAGGGAAAGCTTTTCTCGGCCTGAGGCCTCTAACATACTGTGGCCTTCTCACGGCCCGTGACAACAACCACTGCTTCAGCGAAAGCTTTTCTAGGCCTAAGGCCTCTAACATACTGTGGCCTTCTCAAGGCCCGTGACAACAACCACCGCTTCAGGGAAAGCTTTTCTCGGCCTGAGGCCTCTAACATACTGTGGCCTTCTCAAGGCCCGTGACAACAACCACCGCTTCAGGGAAAGCTTTTCTAGGCCTAAGGCCTCTAACATACTGTGGCCTTCTCAAGGCCCGTGACAACAACCACCGCTTCAGGGAAAGCTTTTCTCGGCCTGAGGCCTCTAACATACTGTGGCCTTCTCAAGGCCCGTGACAACAACCACCGCTTCAGGGAAAGCTTTTCTCGGCCTGAGGCCTCTAACATACTGTGGCCTTCTCAAGGCCCGTGACAACAACCACCGCTTCAGGGAAAGCTTTTCTAGGCCTAAGGCCTCTAACATACTGTGGCCTTCTCAAGGCCCGTGACAACAACCACCGCTTCAGGGAAAGCTTTTCTCGGCCTAAGGCCTCTAACATACTGTGGCCTTCTCAAGGCCCGTGACAACAACCACCGCTTCAGGGAAAGCTTTTCTCGGCCTGAGGCCTCTAACATATTACGGCCTTCTCTAGGCCCGTGACAACAACCACCGCTTCAGGGAAAGCTTTTCTCGGCCTGAGGCCTATAACATACTGCGGCCTTCTCAAGGCCCGTGACAACAACCACCGCTTCGGGGAAAGCTTTTCTAGGCCTAAGGCCTCGAACATACTGTGGCCTTCTCAAGGCCCGTGACAACAACCACCGCTTCAGGGAAAGCTTTTCTCGGCCTAAGGCCTCTAACATACTGTGGCCTTCTCAAGGCCCGTGACAACAACCACCGCTTCAGGGAAAGCTTTTCTCGGCCTGAGGCCTCTAACATATTACGGCCTTCTCTAGGCCCGTGACAACAACCACCGCTTCAGGGAAAGCTTTTCTAGGCCTAAGGCCTCTAACATACTGTGGCCTTCTCAAGGCCCGTGACAACAACCACTGCTTCAGGGAAAGCTTTTCTCGGCCTGAGGCCTCTAACATATTACGGCCTTCTCTAGGCCTGTGACAACAACCACCGCTTCAGGGAAAGCTTTTCTCGGCCTGAGGCCTCTAACATACTGCGGCCTTCTCAAGGCCCGTGACAACAACCACCGCTTCAGGGAAAGCTTTTCTAGGCCTAAGGCCTCTAACATACTGTGGCCTTCTCAAGGCCCGTGACAACAACCACCGCTTCAGGGAAAGCTTTTCTCGGCCTGAGGCCTCTAACATACTGTGGCCTTCTCAAGGCCCGTGACAACAACCACCGCTTCAGGGAAAGCTTTTCTAGGCCTAAGGCCTCTAACATACTGTGGCCTTCTCAAGGCCCGTGACAACAACCACTGCTTCAGGGAAAGCTTTTCTCGGCCTGAGGCCTCTAACATATTACGGCCTTCTCTAGGCCCGTGACAACAACCACCGCTTCAGGGAAAGCTTTTCTCGGCCTGAGGCCTATAACATACTGCGGCCTTCTCAAGGCCCGTGACAACAACCACCGCTTCGGGGAAAGCTTTTCTAGGCCTAAGGCCTCTAACATACTGTGGCCTTCTCAAGGCCCGTGACAACAACCACCGCTTCAGGGAAAGCTTTTCTCGGCCTGAGGCCTCTAACATACTGTGGCCTTCTCAAGGCCCGTGACAACAACCACCGCTTCAGGGAAAGCTTTTCTAGGCCTAAGGCCTCTAACATACTGTGGCCTTCTCAAGGCCCGTGACAACAACCACCGCTTCAGGGAAAGCTTTTCTCGGCCTGAGGCCTCTAACATACTGTGGCCTTCTCAAGGCCCGTGACAACAACCACCGCTTCAGGGAAAGCTTTTCTCGGCCTAAGGCCTCTAACATACTGTGGCCTTCTCAAGGCCCGTGACAACAACCACCGCTTCAGGGAAAGCTTTTCTCGGCCTGAGGCCTCTAACATACTGTGGCCTTCTCAAGGCCCGTGACAACAACCACCGCTTCAGGGAAAGCTTTTCTCGGCCTAAGGCCTCTAACATACTGTGGCCTTCTCAAGGCCCGTGACAACAACCACCGCTTCAGGGAAAGCTTTTCTAGGCCTAAGGCCTCTAACATACTGTGGCCTTCTCAAGGCCCGTGACAACAACCACCGCTTCAGGGAAAGCTTTTCTCGGCCTGAGGCCTCTAACATACTGTGGCCTTCTCAAGGCCCGTGACAACAACCACCGCTTCAGGGAAAGCTTTTCTCGGCCTGAGGCCTCTAACATACTGTGGCCTTCTCAAGGCCCGTGACAACAACCACCGCTTCAGGGAAAGCTTTTCTAGGCCTAAGGCCTCTAACATACTGTGGCCTTCTCAAGGCCCGTGACAACAACCACCGCTTCAGGGAAAGCTTTTCTAGGCCTAAGGCCTCTAACATACTGTGGCCTTCTCAAGGCCCGTGACAACAACCACTGCTTCAGGGAAAGCTTTTCTCGGCCTGAGGCCTCTAACATATTACGGCCTTCTCTAGGCCCGTGACAACAACCACCGCTTCAGGGAAAGCTTTTCTCGGCCTGAGGCCTATAACATACTGCGGCCTTCTCAAGGCCCGTGACAACAACCACCGCTTCAGGGAAAGCTTTTCTAGGCCTAAGGCCTCTAACATACTGTGGCCTTCTCAAGGCCCGTGACAACAACCACCGCTTCAGGGAAAGCTTTTCTCGGCCTGAGGCCTCTAACATACTGTGGCCTTCTCAAGGCCCGTGACAACAACCACCGCTTCAGGGAAAGCTTTTCTAGGCCTAAGGCCTCTAACATACTGTGGCCTTCTCAAGGCCCGTGACAACAACCACCGCTTCAGGGAAAGCTTTTCTCGGCCTGAGGCCTCTAACATACTGTGGCCTTCTCAAGGCCCGTGACAACAACCACCGCTTCAGGGAAAGCTTTTCTAGGCCTAAGGCCTCTAACATACTGTGGCCTTCTCAAGGCCCGTGACAACAACCACCGCTTCAGGGAAAGCTTTTCTCGGCCTGAGGCCTCTAACATACTGTGGCCTTCTCAAGGCCCGTGACAACAACCACCGCTTCAGGGAAAGCTTTTCTCGGCCTGAGGCCTCTAACATACTGTGGCCTTCTCAAGGCCCGTGACAACAACCACCGCTTCAGGGAAAGCTTTTCTAGGCCTAAGGCCTCTAACATACTGTGGCCTTCTCAAGGCCCGTGACAACAACCACCGCTTCAGGGAAAGCTTTTCTCGGCCTGAGGCCTCTAACATACTGTGGCCTTCTCAAGGCCCGTGACAACAACCACCGCTTCAGGGAAAGCTTTTCTCGGCCTGAGGCCTCTAACATACTGTGGCCTTCTCAAGGCCCGTGACAACAACCACCGCTTCAGGGAAAGCTTTTCTAGGCCTAAGGCCTCTAACATACTGTGGCCTTCTCAAGGCCCGTGACAACAACCACCGCTTCAGGGAAAGCTTTTCTCGGCCTGAGGCCTCTAACATACTGTGGCCTTCTCAAGGCCCGTGACAACAACCACCGCTTCAGGGAAAGCTTTTCTCGGCCTGAGGCCTCTAACATACTGTGGCCTTCTCAAGGCCCGTGACAACAACCACCGCTTCAGGGAAAGCTTTTCTAGGCCTAAGGCCTCTAACATACTGTGGCCTTCTCAAGGCCCGTGACAACAACCACCGCTTCAGGGAAAGCTTTTCTAGGCCTAAGGCCTCTAACATACTGTGGCCTTCTCAAGGCCCGTGACAACAACCACTGCTTCAGGGAAAGCTTTTCTCGGCCTGAGGCCTCTAACATATTACGGCCTTCTCTAGGCCCGTGACAACAACCACCGCTTCAGGGAAAGCTTTTCTCGGCCTGAGGCCTATAACATACTGCGGCCTTCTCAAGGCCCGTGACAACAACCACCGCTTCAGGGAAAGCTTTTCTAGGCCTAAGGCCTCTAACATACTGTGGCCTTCTCAAGGCCCGTGACAACAACCACCGCTTCAGGGAAAGCTTTTCTCGGCCTGAGGCCTCTAACATACTGTGGCCTTCTCAAGGCCCGTGACAACAACCACCGCTTCAGGGAAAGCTTTTCTAGGCCTAAGGCCTCTAACATACTGTGGCCTTCTCAAGGCCCGTGACAACAACCACCGCTTCAGGGAAAGCTTTTCTCGGCCTGAGGCCTCTAACATACTGTGGCCTTCTCAAGGCCCGTGACAACAACCACCGCTTCAGGGAAAGCTTTTCTAGGCCTAAGGCCTCTAACATACTGTGGCCTTCTCAAGGCCCGTGACAACAACCACCGCTTCAGGGAAAGCTTTTCTCGGCCTGAGGCCTCTAACATACTGTGGCCTTCTCAAGGCCCGTGACAACAACCACCGCTTCAGGGAAAGCTTTTCTCGGCCTGAGGCCTCTAACATACTGTGGCCTTCTCAAGGCCCGTGACAACAACCACCGCTTCAGGGAAAGCTTTTCTAGGCCTAAGGCCTCTAACATACTGTGGCCTTCTCAAGGCCCGTGACAACAACCACCGCTTCAGGGAAAGCTTTTCTCGGCCTGAGGCCTCTAACATACTGTGGCCTTCTCAAGGCCCGTGACAACAACCACCGCTTCAGGGAAAGCTTTTCTCGGCCTGAGGCCTCTAACATACTGTGGCCTTCTCAAGGCCCGTGACAACAACCACCGCTTCAGGGAAAGCTTTTCTAGGCCTAAGGCCTCTAACATACTGTGGCCTTCTCAAGGCCCGTGACAACAACCACCGCTTCAGGGAAAGCTTTTCTCGGCCTGAGGCCTCTAACATATTACGGCCTTCTCTAGGCCCGTGACAACAACCACCGCTTCAGGGAAAGCTTTTCTCGGCCTGAGGCCTATAACATACTGCGGCCTTCTCAAGGCCCGTGACAACAACCACCGCTTCAGGGAAAGCTTTTCTAGGCCTAAGGCCTCTAACATACTGTGGCCTTCTCAAGGCCCGTGACAACAACCACCGCTTCAGGGAAAGCTTTTCTCGGCCTGAGGCCTCTAACATACTGTGGCCTTCTCAAGGCCCGTGACAACAACCACCGCTTCGGGGAAAGCTTTTCTCGGCTTAAGGCCTCTAACATACTGTGGCCTTCTCAAGGCCCGTGACAACAACCACCGCTTCAGGGAAAGCTTTTCTCGGCCTGAGGCCTCTAACATACTGTGGCCTTCTCAAGGCCCGTGACAACAACCACCGCTTCAGGGAAAGCTTTTCTAGGCCTAAGGCCTCTAACATACTGTGGCCTTCTCAAGGCCCGTGACAACAACCACCGCTTCAGGGAAAGCTTTTCTCGGCCTGAGGCCTCTAACATATTACGGCCTTCTCAAGGCCCGTGACAACAACCACCGCTTCAGGGAAAGCTTTTCTCGGCCTGAGGCCTCTAACATACTGTGGCCTTCTCAAGGCCCGTGACAACAACCACCGCTTCAGGGAAAGCTTTTCTCGGCCTGAGGCCTCTAACATACTGTGGCCTTCTCAAGGCCCGTGACAACAACCACCGCTTCAGGGAAAGCTTTTCTCGGCCTGAGGCCTCTAACATACTGTGGCCTTCTCAAGGCCCGTGACAACAACCACCGCTTCAGGGAAAGCTTTTCTAGGCCTAAGGCCTCTAACATACTGTGGCCTTCTCAAGGCCCGTGACAACAACCACCGCTTCAGGGAAAGCTTTTCTCGGCCTGAGGCCTCTAACATACTGTGGCCTTCTCAAGGCCCGTGACAACAACCACCGCTTCAGGGAAAGCTTTTCTCGGCCTGAGGCCTCTAACATACTGTGGCCTTCTCAAGGCCCGTGACAACAACCACCGCTTCGGGGAAAGCTTTTCTCGGCTTAAGGCCTCTAACATACTGTGGCCTTCTCAAGGCCCGTGACAACAACCACCGCTTCAGGGAAAGCTTTTCTCGGCCTGAGGCCTCTAACATACTGTGGCCTTCTCAAGGCCCGTGACAACAACCACCGCTTCAGGGAAAGCTTTTCTAGGCCTAAGGCCTCTAACATACTGTGGCCTTCTCAAGGCCCGTGACAACAACCACTGCTTCAGGGAAAGCTTTTCTCGGCCTGAGGCCTCTAACATATTACGGCCTTCTCTAGGCCCGTGACAACAACCACCGCTTCAGGGAAAGCTTTTCTAGGCCTAAGGCCTCTAACATACTGTGGCCTTCTCAAGGCCCGTGACAACAACCACTGCTTCAGGGAAAGCTTTTCTCGGCCTGAGGCCTCTAACATATTACGGCCTTCTCTAGGCCCGTGACAACAACCACCGCTTCAGGGAAAGCTTTTCTCGGCCTGAGGCCTATAACATACTGCGGCCTTCTCAAGGCCCGTGACAACAACCACCGCTTCGGGGAAAGCTTTTCTAGGCCTAAGGCCTCGAACATACTGTGGCCTTCTCAAGGCCCGTGACAACAACCACCGCTTCAGGGAAAGCTTTTCTCGGCCTGAGGCCTCTAACATACTGTGGCCTTCTCAAGGCCCGTGACAACAACCACCGCTTCAGGGAAAGCTTTTCTCGGCCTGAGGCCTCTAACATACTGTGGCCTTCTCAAGGCCCGTGACAACAACCACCGCTTCAGGGAAAGCTTTTCTCGGCCTGAGGCCTCTAACATACTGTGGCCTTCTCAAGGCCCGTGACAACAACCACCGCTTCGGGGAAAGCTTTTCTAGGCCTAAGGCCTCTAACATACTGTGGCCTTCTCAAGGCCCGTGACAACAACCACCGCTTCAGGGAAAGCTTTTCTCGGCCTGAGGCCTCTAACATACTGTGGCCTTCTCAAGGCCCGTGACAACAACCACCGCTTCAGGGAAAGCTTTTCTAGGCCTAAGGCCTCTAACATACTGTGGCCTTCTCAAGGCCCGTGACAACAACCACCGCTTCAGGGAAAGCTTTTCTAGGCCTAAGGCCTCTAACATACTGTGGCCTTCTCAAGGCCCGTGACAACAACCACCGCTTCAGGGAAAGCTTTTCTCGGCCTGAGGCCTCTAACATACTGTGGCCTTCTCTAGGCCCGTGACAACAACCACCGCTTCAGGGAAAGCTTTTCTAGGCCTAAGGCCTCTAACATACTGTGGCCTTCTCAAGGCCCGTGACAACAACCACCGCTTCAGGGAAAGCTTTTCTCGGCCTGAGGCCTCTAACATATTACGGCCTTCTCTAGGCCTGTGACAACAACCACCGCTTCAGGGAAAGCTTTTCTCGGCCTGAGGCCTCTAACATACTGTGGCCTTCTCAAGGCCCGTGACAACAACCACCGCTTCAGGGAAAGCTTTTCTCGGCCTGAGGCCTCTAACATACTGTGGCCTTCTCAAGGCCCGTGACAACAACCACCGCTTCAGGGAAAGCTTATCTCGGCCTGAGGCCTCTAACATACTGTGGCCTTCTCAAGGCCCGTGACAACAACCACCGCTTCAGGGAAAGCTTTTCTAGGCCTAAGGCCTCTAACATACTGTGGCCTTCTCAAGGCCCGTGACAACAACCACCGCTTCAGGGAAAGCTTTTCTCGGCCTGAGGCCTCTAACATACTGTGGCCTTCTCAAGGCCCGTGACAACAACCACCGCTTCAGGGAAAGCTTTTCTAGGCCTAAGGCCTCTAACATACTGTGGCCTTCTCAAGGCCCGTGACAACAACCACCGCTTCAGGGAAAGCTTTTCTCGGCCTAAGGCCTCTAACATACTGTGGCCTTCTCAAGGCCCGTGACAACAACCACCGCTTCAGGGAAAGCTTTTCTCGGCCTGAGGCCTCTAACATACTGTGGCCTTCTCAAGGCCCGTGACAACAACCACCGCTTCAGGGAAAGCTTTTCTAGGCCTAAGGCCTCTAACATACTGTGGCCTTCTCAAGGCCCGTGACAACAACCACCGCTTCAGGGAAAGCTTTTCTCGGCCTGAGGCCTCTAACATACTGTGGCCTTCTCAAGGCCCGTGACAACAACCACCGCTTCAGGGAAAGCTTTTCTCGGCCTGAGGCCTCTAACATACTGTGGCCTTCTCAAGGCCCGTGACAACAACCACCGCTTCAGGGAAAGCTTTTCTCGGCCTGAGGCCTCTAACATACTGTGGCCTTCTCAAGGCCCGTGACAACAACCACCGCTTCAGGGAAAGCTTTTCTAGGCCTAAGGCCTCTAACATACTGTGGCCTTCTCAAGGCCCGTGACAACAACCACCGCTTCAGGGAAAGCTTTTCTCGGCCTGAGGCCTCTAACATACTGTGGCCTTCTCAAGGCCCGTGACAACAACCACCGCTTCAGGGAAAGCTTTTCTAGGCCTAAGGCCTCTAACATACTGTGGCCTTCTCAAGGCCCGTGACAACAACCACCGCTTCAGGGAAAGCTTTTCTCGGCCTGAGGCCTCTAACATACTGTGGCCTTCTCAAGGCCCGTGACAACAACCACCGCTTCAGGGAAAGCTTTTCTCGGCCTGAGGCCTCTAACATACTGTGGCCTTCTCAAGGCCCGTGACAACAACCACCGCTTCGGGGAAAGCTTTTCTAGGCCTAAGGCCTCTAACATACTGTGGCCTTCTCAAGGCCCGTGACAACAACCACCGCTTCAGGGAAAGCTTTTCTCGGCCTGAGGCCTCTAACATACTGTGGCCTTCTCTAGGCCTGTGACACCAACCACCGCTTCAGGGAAAGCTTTGCTCGGCCTGAGGCCTCTAACATACTGTGGCCTTCTCAAGGCCCGTGACAACAACCACCGCTTCAGGAAAGCTTTTCTAGGCCTAAGGCCTCTAACATACTGTGGCCTTCTCAAGGCCCGTGACAACAACCACCGCTTCAGGGAAAGCTTTTCTCGGCCTGAGGCCTCTAACATACTGTGGCCTTCTCAAGGCCCGTGACAACAACCACCGCTTCAGGGAAAGCTTTTCTCGGCCTGAGGCCTCTAACATACTGTGGCCTTCTCAAGGCCCGTGACAACAACCACCGCTTCAGGGAAAGCTTTTCTCGGCCTGAGGCCTCTAACATACTGTGGCCTTCTCAAGGCCCGTGACAACAACCACCGCTTCGGGGAAAGCTTTTCTAGGCCTAAGGCCTCTAACATACTGTGGCCTTCTCAAGGCCCGTGACAACAACCACCGCTTCAGGGAAAGCTTTTCTCGGCCTGAGGCCTCTAACATATTACGGCCTTCTCTAGGCCCGTGACAACAACCACCGCTTCAGGGAAAGCTTTTCTCGGCCTGAGGCCTATAACATACTGCGGCCTTCTCAAGGCCCGTGACAACAACCACCGCTTCGGGGAAAGCTTTTCTAGGCCTAAGGCCTCGAACATACTGTGGCCTTCTCAAGGCCCGTGACAACAACCACCGCTTCAGGGAAAGCTTTTCTCGGCCTGAGGCCTCTAACATACTGTGGCCTTCTCAAGGCCCGTGACAACAACCACCGCTTCGGGGAAAGCTTTTCTCGGCTTAAGGCCTCTAACATACTGTGGCCTTCTCAAGGCCCGTGACAACAACCACCGCTTCAGGGAAAGCTTTTCTCGGCCTGAGGCCTCTAACATACTGTGGCCTTCTCAAGGCCCGTGACAACAACCACCGCTTCGGGGAAAGCTTTTCTAGGCCTAAGGCCTCTAACATACTGTGGCCTTCTCAAGGCCCGTGACAAAAACCACCACTTCAGGGAAAGCTTTTCTCGGCTTAAGGCCTCTAACATACTGTGGCCTTCTCTAGGCCTGTGACAACAACCACCGCTTCAGGGAAAGCTTTTCTCGGCCTGAGGCCTCTAACATACTGTGGCCTTCTCAAGGCCCGTGACAACAACCACCGCTTCAGGGAAAGCTTTTCTAGGCCTAAGGCCTCTAACATACTGTGGCCTTCTCAAGGCCCGTGACAACAACCACCGCTTCAGGGAAAGCTTTTCTCGGCCTGAGGCCTCTAACATACTGTGGCCTTCTCAAGGCCCGTGACAACAACCACCGCTTCAGGGAAAGCTTTTCTAGGCCTAAGGCCTCTAACATACTGTGGCCTTCTCAAGGCCCGTGACAACAACCACCGCTTCAGGGAAAGCTTTTCTCGGCCTGAGGCCTCTAACATACTGTGGCCTTCTCAAGGCCCGTGACAACAACCACCGCTTCAGGGAAAGCTTTTCTAGGCCTAAGGCCTCTAACATACTGTGGCCTTCTCAAGGCCCGTGACAACAACCACCGCTTCAGGGAAAGCTTTTCTCGGCCTGAGGCCTCTAACATACTGTGGCCTTCTCAAGGCCCGTGACAACAACCACCGCTTCAGGGAAAGCTTTTCTAGGCCTAAGGCCTCTAACATACTGTGGCCTTCTCAAGGCCCGTGACAACAACCACCGCTTCAGGGAAAGCTTTTCTCGGCCTGAGGCCTCTAACATACTGTGGCCTTCTCAAGGCCCGTGACAACAACCACCGCTTCAGGGAAAGCTTTTCTCGGCCTGAGGCCTCTAACATACTGTGGCCTTCTCAAGGCCCGTGACAACAACCACCGCTTCAGGGAAAGCTTTTCTAGGCCTAAGGCCTCTAACATACTGTGGCCTTCTCAAGGCCCGTGACAACAACCACCGCTTCAGGGAAAGCTTTTCTCGGCCTGAGGCCTCTAACATACTGTGGCCTTCTCAAGGCCCGTGACAACAACCACCGCTTCAGGGAAAGCTTTTCTCGGCCTAAGGCCTCTAACATACTGTGGCCTTCTCAAGGCCCGTGACAACAACCACCGCTTCAGGGAAAGCTTTTCTCGGCCTGAGGCCTCTAACATACTGTGGCCTTCTCAAGGCCCGTGACAACAACCACCGCTTCAGGGAAAGCTTTTCTCGGCCTGAGGCCTCTAACATACTGTGGCCTTCTCAAGGCCCGTGACAACAACCACCGCTTCAGGGAAAGCTTTTCTAGGCCTAAGGCCTCTAACATACTGTGGCCTTCTCAAGGCCCGTGACAACAACCACCGCTTCAGGGAAAGCTTTTCTCGGCCTGAGGCCTCTAACATACTGTGGCCTTCTCAAGGCCCGTGACAACAACCACCGCTTCAGGAAAGCTTTTCTCGGCCTGAGGCCTCTAACATACTGTGGCCTTCTCAAGGCCCGTGACAACAACCACCGCTTCAGGGAAAGCTTTTCTCGGCCTGAGGCCTCTAACATACTGTGGCCTTCTCAAGGCCCGTGACAACAACCACCGCTTCAGGGAAAGCTTTTCTAGGCCTAAGGCCTCTAACATACTGTGGCCTTCTCAAGGCCCGTGACAACAACCACCGCTTCAGGGAAAGCTTTTCTCGGCCTGAGGCCTCTAACATACTGTGGCCTTCTCAAGGCCCGTGACAACAACCACCGCTTCAGGGAAAGCTTTTCTAGGCCTAAGGCCTCTAACATACTGTGGCCTTCTCAAGGCCCGTGACAACAACCACCGCTTCAGGGAAAGCTTTTCTCGGCCTGAGGCCTCTAACATACTGTGGCCTTCTCAAGGCCCGTGACAACAACCACCGCTTCAGGGAAAGCTTTTCTAGGCCTAAGGCCTCTAACATACTGTGGCCTTCTCAAGGCCCGTGACAAAAACCACCACTTCAGGGAAAGCTTTTCTCGGCTTAAGGCCTCTAACATACTGTGGCCTTCTCTAGGCCTGTGACAACAACCACCGCTTCAGGGAAAGCTTTTCTCGGCCTGAGGCCTCGAACATACTGCGGCCTTCTCAAGGCCCGTGACAACAACCACCGCTTCAGGGAAAGCTTTTCTAGGCCTAAGGCCTCTAACATACTGTGGCCTTCTCAAGGCCCGTGACAACAACCACCGCTTCAGGGAAAGCTTTTCTCGGCCTGAGGCCTCTAACATACTGTGGCCTTCTCAAGGCCCGTGACAACAACCACCGCTTCGGGGAAAGCTTTTCTCGGCCTAAGGCCTCTAACATACTGTGGCCTTCTCAAGGCCCGTGACAACAACCACCGCTTCAGGGAAAGCTTTTCTCGGCCTGAGGCCTCTAACATACTGTGGCCTTCTCAAGGCCCGTGACAACAACCACCGCTTCAGGGAAAGCTTTTCTCGGCCTGAGGCCTCTAACATACTGTGGCCTTCTCAAGGCCCGTGACAACAACCACCGCTTCAGGGAAAGCTTTTCTCGGCCTGAGGCCTCTAACATACTGTGGCCTTCTCAAGGCCCGTGACAACAACCACCGCTTCAGGAAAGCTTTTCTAGGCCTAAGGCCTCTAACATACTGTGGCCTTCTCAAGGCCCGTGACAACAACCACCGCTTCAGGGAAAGCTTTTCTCGGCCTAAGGCCTCTAACATACTGTGGCCTTCTCAAGGCCCGTGACAACAACCACCGCTTCAGGGAAAGCTTTTCTCGGCCTGAGGCCTCTAACATATTACGGCCTTCTCTAGGCCTGTGACAACAACCACCGCTTCAGGGAAAGCTTTTCTCGGCTTAAGGCCTCTAACATACTGTGGCCTTCTCAAGGCCCGTGACAACAACCACCGCTTCAGGGAAAGCTTTTCTCGGCCTGAGGCCTCTAACATACTGTGGCCTTCTCAAGGCCCGTGACAACAACCACCGCTTCAGGGAAAGCTTTTCTCGGCCTGAGGCCTCTAACATACTGTGGCCTTCTCAAGGCCCGTGACAACAACCACCGCTTCGGGGAAAGCTTTTCTAGGCCTAAGGCCTCTAACATACTGTGGCCTTCTCAAGGCCCGTGACAACAACCACCGCTTCAGGGAAAGCTTTTCTCGGCCTGAGGCCTCTAACATATTACGGCCTTCTCTAGGCCCGTGACAACAACCACCGCTTCAGGGAAAGCTTTTCTCGGCCTGAGGCCTATAACATACTGCGGCCTTCTCAAGGCCCGTGACAACAACCACCGCTTCGGGGAAAGCTTTTCTAGGCCTAAGGCCTCGAACATACTGTGGCCTTCTCAAGGCCCGTGACAACAACCACCGCTTCAGGGAAAGCTTTTCTCGGCCTAAGGCCTCTAACATACTGTGGCCTTCTCAAGGCCCGTGACAACAACCACCGCTTCAGGGAAAGCTTTTCTCGGCCTGAGGCCTCTAACATATTACGGCCTTCTCTAGGCCCGTGACAACAACCACCGCTTCAGGGAAAGCTTTTCTCGGCCTGAGGCCTCTAACATACTGTGGCCTTCTCAAGGCCCGTGACAACAACCACCGCTTCGGGGAAAGCTTTTCTAGGCCTAAGGCCTCGAACATACTGTGGCCTTCTCAAGGCCCGTGACAACAACCACCGCTTCAGGGAAAGCTTTTCTCGGCCTGAGGCCTCTAACATATTACGGCCTTCTCTAGGCCCGTGACAACAACCACCGCTTCAGGGAAAGCTTTTCTCGGCCTGAGGCCTATAACATACTGCGGCCTTCTCAAGGCCCGTGACAACAACCACCGCTTCAGGGAAAGCTTTTCTAGGCCTAAGGCCTCTAACATACTGTGGCCTTCTCAAGGCCCGTGACAACAACCACCGCTTCAGGGAAAGCTTTTCTCGGCCTAAGGCCTCTAACATACTGTGGCCTTCTCAAGGCCCGTGACAACAACCACCGCTTCAGGGAAAGCTTTTCTCGGCCTGAGGCCTCTAACATACTGTGGCCTTCTCAAGGCCCGTGACAACAACCACCGCTTCAGGGAAAGCTTTTCTCGGCCTGAGGCCTCTAACATACTGTGGCCTTCTCAAGGCCCGTGACAACAACCACCGCTTCAGGGAAAGCTTTTCTAGGCCTAAGGCCTCTAACATACTGTGGCCTTCTCAAGGCCCGTGACAACAACCACCGCTTCAGGGAAAGCTTTTCTCGGCCTGAGGCCTCTAACATACTGTGGCCTTCTCAAGGCCCGTGACAACAACCACCGCTTCAGGGAAAGCTTTTCTCGGCCTGAGGCCTCTAACATACTGTGGCCTTCTCAAGGCCCGTGACAACAACCACCGCTTCAGGGAAAGCTTTTCTAGGCCTAAGGCCTCTAACATACTGTGGCCTTCTCAAGGCCCGTGACAACAACCACCGCTTCAGGGAAAGCTTTTCTCGGCCTGAGGCCTCTAACATACTGTGGCCTTCTCAAGGCCCGTGACAACAACCACCGCTTCAGGGAAAGCTTTTCTCGGCCTGAGGCCTCTAACATACTGTGGCCTTCTCAAGGCCCGTGACAACAACCACCGCTTCAGGGAAAGCTTTTCTCGGCCTGAGGCCTCTAACATACTGTGGCCTTCTCAAGGCCCGTGACAACAACCACCGCTTCGGGGAAAGCTTTTCTCGGCCTAAGGCCTCCAACATACTGTGGCCTTCTCAAGGCCCGTGACAACAACCACCGCTTCAGGGAAAGCTTTTCTAGGCCTAAGGCCTCTAACATACTGTGGCCTTCTCAAGGCCCGTGACAACAACCACCGCTTCAGGGAAAGCTTTTCTCGGCCTGAGGCCTCTAACATATTACGGCCTTCTCTAGGCCCGTGACAACAACCACCGCTTCAGGGAAAGCTTTTCTCGGCCTGAGGCCTATAACATACTGCGGCCTTCTCAAGGCCCGTGACAACAACCACCGCTTCAGGGAAAGCTTTTCTAGGCCTAAGGCCTCTAACATACTGTGGCCTTCTCAAGGCCCGTGACAACAACCACCGCTTCAGGGAAAGCTTTTCTCGGCCTGAGGCCTCTAACATACTGTGGCCTTCTCAAGGCCCGTGACAACAACCACCGCTTCAGGGAAAGCTTTTCTAGGCCTAAGGCCTCTAACATACTGTGGCCTTCTCAAGGCCCGTGACAACAACCACCGCTTCAGGGAAAGCTTTTCTCGGCCTGAGGCCTCTAACATACTGTGGCCTTCTCAAGGCCCGTGACAACAACCACCGCTTCGGGGAAAGCTTTTCTCGGCTTAAGGCCTCTAACATACTGTGGCCTTCTCAAGGCCCGTGACAACAACCACCGCTTCAGGGAAAGCTTTTCTAGGCCTGAGGCCTCTAACATACTGTGGCCTTCTCAAGGCCCGTGACAACAACCACCGCTTCAGGGAAAGCTTTTCTCGGCCTGAGGCCTCTAACATACTGTGGCCTTCTCAAGGCCCGTGACAACAACCACCGCTTCAGGGAAAGCTTTTCTAGGCCTAAGGCCTCTAACATACTGTGGCCTTCTCAAGGCCCGTGACAACAACCACCGCTTCAGGGAAAGCTTTTCTCGGCCTGAGGCCTCTAACATACTGTGGCCTTCTCAAGGCCCGTGACAACAACCACCCCTTCAGGGAAAGCTTTTCTCCCCATGAGGCCTCTAACATACTGTGGCCTTCTCAAGGCCCGTGACAACAACCACCGCTTCAGGGAAAGCTTTTCTAGGCCTAAGGCCTCTAACATACTGTGGCCTTCTCAAGGCCCGTGACAACAACCACCGCTTCAGGGAAAGCTTTTCTCGGCCTGAGGCCTCTAACATACTGTGGCCTTCTCAAGGCCCGTGACAACAACCACCGCTTCAGGGAAAGCTTTTCTCGGCCTGAGGCCTCTAACATACTGTGGCCTTCTCAAGGCCCGTGACAACAACCACCGCTTCAGGGAAAGCTTTTCTAGGCCTAAGGCCTCTAACATACTGTGGCCTTCTCAAGGCCCGTGACAACAACCACCGCTTCAGGGAAAGCTTTTCTCGGCCTGAGGCCTCTAACATACTGTGGCCTTCTCAAGGCCCGTGACAACAACCACCGCTTCAGGGAAAGCTTTTCTCGGCCTGAGGCCTCTAACATACTGTGGCCTTCTCAAGGCCCGTGACAACAACCACCGCTTCAGGGAAAGCTTTTCTAGGCCTAAGGCCTCTAACATACTGTGGCCTTCTCAAGGCCCGTGACAACAACCACCGCTTCAGGGAAAGCTTTTCTCGGCCTGAGGCCTCTAACATACTGTGGCCTTCTCAAGGCCCGTGACAACAACCACCCCTTCACCGAAACCTTTTCTCGCCCTGAGCCCTCCAACATACTGTGGCCTTCTCAAGGCCCGTGACAACAACCACCGCTTCAGGGAAAGCTTATCTCGGCCTGAGGCCTCTAACATACTGTGGCCTTCTCAAGGCCCGTGACAACAACCACCGCTTCAGGAAAGCTTTTCTAGGCCTAAGGCCTCTAACATACTGTGGCCTTCTCAAGGCCCGTGACAACAACCACCGCTTCGGGGAAAGCTTTTCTCGGCTTAAGGCCTCTAACATACTGTGGCCTTCTCAAGGCCCGTGACAACAACCACCGCTTCAGGGAAAGCTTTTCTCGGCCTGAGGCCTCTAACATACTGTGGCCTTCTCAAGGCCCGTGACAACAACCACCGCTTCGGGGAAAGCTTTTCTAGGCCTAAGGCCTCTAACATACTGTGGCCTTCTCAAGGCCCGTGACAACAACCACCGCTTCAGGGAAAGCTTTTCTCGGCCTGAGGCCTCTAACATATTACGGCCTTCTCTAGGCCCGTGACAACAACCACCGCTTCAGGGAAAGCTTTTCTCGGCCTGAGGCCTATAACATACTGCGGCCTTCTCAAGGCCCGTGACAACAACCACCGCTTCAGGGAAAGCTTTTCTAGGCCTAAGGCCTCTAACATACTGTGGCCTTCTCAAGGCCCGTGACAACAACCACCGCTTCAGGGAAAGCTTTTCTCGGCCTGAGGCCTCTAACATACTGTGGCCTTCTCAAGGCCCGTGACAACAACCACCGCTTCAGGGAAAGCTTTTCTAGGCCTAAGGCCTCTAACATACTGTGGCCTTCTCAAGGCCCGTGACAACAACCACCGCTTCAGGGAAAGCTTTTCTCGGCCTGAGGCCTCTAACATACTGTGGCCTTCTCAAGGCCCGTGACAACAACCACCGCTTCAGGGAAAGCTTTTCTCGGCCTGAGGCCTCTAACATACTGTGGCCTTCTCAAGGCCCGTGACAACAACCACCGCTTCAGGGAAAGCTTTTCTAGGCCTAAGGCCTCTAACATACTGTGGCCTTCTCAAGGCCCGTGACAACAACCACTGCTTCAGGGAAAGCTTTTCTCGGCCTGAGGCCTCTAACATACTGTGGCCTTCTCAAGGCCCGTGACAACAACCACCGCTTCAGGGAAAGCTTTTCTAGGCCTAAGGCCTCTAACATACTGTGGCCTTCTCAAGGCCCGTGACAACAACCACCGCTTCAGGGAAAGCTTTTCTCGGCCTGAGGCCTCTAACATACTGTGGCCTTCTCAAGGCCCGTGACAACAACCACCGCTTCAGGGAAAGCTTTTCTCGGCCTGAGGCCTATAACATACTGCGGCCTTCTCAAGGCCCGTGACAACAACCACCGCTTCAGGGAAAGCTTTTCTAGGCCTAAGGCCTCTAACATACTGTGGCCTTCTCAAGGCCCGTGACAACAACCACCGCTTCAGGGAAAGCTTTTCTCGGCCTGAGGCCTCTAACATACTGTGGCCTTCTCAAGGCCCGTGACAACAACCACCGCTTCAGGGAAAGCTTTTCTCGGCCTGAGGCCTCTAACATACTGTGGCCTTCTCAAGGCCCGTGACAACAACCACCGCTTCAGGGAAAGCTTTTCTCGGCCTGAGGCCTCTAACATACTGTGGCCTTCTCAAGGCCCGTGACAACAACCACCGCTTCAGGGAAAGCTTTTCTAGGCCTAAGGCCTCTAACATACTGTGGCCTTCTCAAGGCCCGTGACAACAACTACCGCTTCAGGGAAAGCTTTTCTCGGCCTGAGGCCTCTAACATATTACGGCCTTCTCTAGGCCCGTGACAACAACTACCGCTTCAGGGAAAGCTTTTCTAGGCCTGAGGCCTCTAACATACTCTGGCCTTCTCAAGGCCCGTGACAACAACCACCGCTTCGGGGAAAGCTTTTCTCGGCTTAAGGCCTCTAACATACTGTGGCCTTCTCAAGGCCCGTGACAACAACCACCGCTTCAGGGAAAGCTTTTCTCGGCCTGAGGCCTCTAACATACTGTGGCCTTCTCAAGGCCCGTGACAACAACCACCGCTTCGGGGAAAGCTTTTCTAGGCCTAAGGCCTCTAACATACTGTGGCCTTCTCAAGGCCCGTGACAACAACCACCGCTTCAGGGAAAGCTTTTCTCGGCCTGAGGCCTCTAACATATTACGGCCTTCTCTAGGCCCGTGACAACAACCACCGCTTCAGGGAAAGCTTTTCTAGGCCTAAGGCCTCTAACATACTGTGGCCTTCTCAAGGCCCGTGACAACAACCACCGCTTCAGGGAAAGCTTTTCTCGGCCTGAGGCCTCTAACATACTGTGGCCTTCTCTAGGCCTGTGACAACAACCACCGCTTCAGGGAAAGCTTTTCTCGGCCTGAGGCCTCTAACATACTGCGGCCTTCTCAAGGCCCGTGACAACAACCACCGCTTCGGGGAAAGCTTTTCTAGGCCTAAGGCCTCTAACATACTGTGGCCTTCTCAAGGCCCGTGACAACAACCACCGCTTCAGGGAAAGCTTTTCTCGGCCTGAGGCCTCTAACATACTGTGGCCTTCTCAAGGCCCGTGACAACAACCACCGCTTCAGGGAAAGCTTTTCTCGGCCTGAGGCCTCTAACATACTGTGGCCTTCTCAAGGCCCGTGACAACAACCACCGCTTCAGGGAAAGCTTTTCTCGGCCTGAGGCCTCTAACATACTGTGGCCTTCTCAAGGCCCGTGACAACAACCACCGCTTCAGGGAAAGCTTTTCTAGGCCTAAGGCCTCTAACATACTGTGGCCTTCTCAAGGCCCGTGACAACAACCACCGCTTCAGGGAAAGCTTTTCTCGGCCTGAGGCCTCTAACATACTGTGGCCTTCTCAAGGCCCGTGACAACAACCACCGCTTCAGGGAAAGCTTTTCTCGGCCTGAGGCCTCTAACATACTGTGGCCTTCTCAAGGCCCGTGACAACAACCACCGCTTCAGGGAAAGCTTTTCTAGGCCTAAGGCCTCTAACATACTGTGGCCTTCTCAAGGCCCGTGACAACAACCACTGCTTCAGGGAAAGCTTTTCTAGGCCTAAGGCCTCTAACATATTACGGCCTTCTCTAGGCCCGTGACAACAACCACCGCTTCAGGGAAAGCTTTTCTCGGCCTGAGGCCTCGAACATACTGTGGCCTTCTCAAGGCCCGTGACAACAACCACCGCTTCAGGGAAAGCTTTTCTCGGCCTGAGGCCTCTAACATACTGTGGCCTTCTCAAGGCCCGTGACAACAACCACCGCTTCGGGGAAAGCTTTTCTCGGCTTAAGGCCTCTAACATACTGTGGCCTTCTCAAGGCCCGTGACAACAACCACCGCTTCGGGGAAAGCTTTTCTCGGCCTAAGGCCTCGAACATACTGTGGCCTTCTCAAGGCCCGTGACAACAACCACCGCTTCAGGGAAAGCTTTTCTCGGCCTGAGGCCTCTAACATACTGTGGCCTTCTCAAGGCCCGTGACAACAACCACCGCTTCAGGGAAAGCTTTTCTCGGCCTGAGGCCTCTAACATACTGTGGCCTTCTCAAGGCCCGTGACAACAACCACCGCTTCAGGGAAAGCTTTTCTCGGCCTAAGGCCTCTAACATACTGTGGCCTTCTCAAGGCCCGTGACAACAACCACCGCTTCAGGGAAAGCTTTTCTAGGCCTAAGGCCTCTAACATACTGTGGCCTTCTCAAGGCCCGTGACAACAACCACTGCTTCAGGGAAAGCTTTTCTCGGCCTGAGGCCTCTAACATATTACGGCCTTCTCTAGGCCCGTGACAACAACTACCGCTTCAGGGAAAGCTTTTCTAGGCCTAAGGCCTCTAACATACTGTGGCCTTCTCAAGGCCCGTGACAACAACCACCGCTTCAGGGAAAGCTTTTCTCGGCCTGAGGCCTCTAACATACTGTGGCCTTCTCAAGGCCCGTGACAACAACCACCGCTTCAGGGAAAGCTTTTCTCGGCCTGAGGCCTCTAACATACTGTGGCCTTCTCAAGGCCCGTGACAACAACCACCGCTTCAGGGAAAGCTTTTCTAGGCCTAAGGCCTCTAACATACTGTGGCCTTCTCAAGGCCCGTGACAACAACCACCGCTTCAGGGAAAGCTTTTCTCGGCCTGAGGCCTCTAACATACTCTGGCCTTCTCAAGGCCCGTGACAACAACCACCGCTTCAGGGAAAGCTTTTCTCGGCCTGAGGCCTCTAACATACTGTGGCCTTCTCAAGGCCCGTGACAACAACCACCGCTTCAGGGAAAGCTTTTCTCGGCCTGAGGCCTCTAACATACTGTGGCCTTCTCAAGGCCCGTGACAACAACCACCGCTTCAGGGAAAGCTTTTCTCGGCCTGAGGCCTCTAACATACTGTGGCCTTCTCAAGGCCCGTGACAACAACCACCGCTTCAGGGAAAGCTTTTCTAGGCCTAAGGCCTCTAACATACTGTGGCCTTCTCAAGGCCCGTGACAACAACCACCGCTTCAGGGAAAGCTTTTCTCGGCCTGAGGCCTCTAACATACTGTGGCCTTCTCAAGGCCCGTGACAACAACCACCGCTTCAGGGAAAGCTTTTCTCGGCCTAAGGCCTCTAACATACTGTGGCCTTCTCAAGGCCCGTGACAACAACCACCGCTTCAGGGAAAGCTTTTCTCGGCCTGAGGCCTCTAACATACTGTGGCCTTCTCAAGGCCCGTGACAACAACCACCGCTTCAGGGAAAGCTTTTCTCGGCCTAAGGCCTCTAACATACTGTGGCCTTCTCAAGGCCCGTGACAACAACCACCGCTTCAGGGAAAGCTTTTCTCGGCCTGAGGCCTCTAACATACTGTGGCCTTCTCAAGGCCCGTGACAACAACCACCGCTTCAGGGAAAGCTTTTCTCGGCCTGAGGCCTCTAACATACTGTGGCCTTCTCAAGGCCCGTGACAACAACCACCGCTTCAGGGAAAGCTTTTCTCGGCCTGAGGCCTCTAACATACTGTGGCCTTCTCAAGGCCCGTGACAACAACCACCGCTTCAGGGAAAGCTTTTCTAGGCCTAAGGCCTCTAACATACTGTGGCCTTCTCAAGGCCCGTGACAACAACCACTGCTTCAGGGAAAGCTTTTCTCGGCCTGAGGCCTCTAACATATTACGGCCTTCTCTAGGCCCGTGACAACAACCACCGCTTCAGGGAAAGCTTTTCTCGGCCTGAGGCCTATAACATACTGCGGCCTTCTCAAGGCCCGTGACAACAACCACCGCTTCGGGGAAAGCTTTTCTAGGCCTAAGGCCTCTAACATACTGTGGCCTTCTCAAGGCCCGTGACAACAACCACCGCTTCAGGGAAAGCTTTTCTCGGCCTGAGGCCTCTAACATACTGTGGCCTTCTCAAGGCCCGTGACAACAACCACCGCTTCAGGGAAAGCTTTTCTCGGCCTGAGGCCTCTAACATACTGTGGCCTTCTCAAGGCCCGTGACAACAACCACCGCTTCAGGGAAAGCTTTTCTCGGCCTGAGGCCTCTAACATACTGTGGCCTTCTCAAGGCCCGTGACAACAACCACCGCTTCAGGGAAAGCTTTTCTAGGCCTAAGGCCTCTAACATACTGTGGCCTTCTCAAGGCCCGTGACAACAACCACCGCTTCAGGGAAAGCTTTTCTCGGCCTGAGGCCTCTAACATACTGTGGCCTTCTCAAGGCCCGTGACAACAACCACCGCTTCAGGGAAAGCTTTTCTCGGCCTGAGGCCTCTAACATACTGTGGCCTTCTCAAGGCCCGTGACAACAACCACCGCTTCGGGGAAAGCTTTTCTAGGCCTAAGGCCTCTAACATACTGTGGCCTTCTCAAGGCCCGTGACAACAACCACCGCTTCAGGGAAAGCTTTTCTAGGCCTAAGGCCTCTAACATACTGTGGCCTTCTCAAGGCCCGTGACAACAACCACTGCTTCAGGGAAAGCTTTTCTCGGCCTGAGGCCTCTAACATATTACGGCCTTCTCTAGGCCCGTGACAACAACCACCGCTTCAGGGAAAGCTTTTCTAGGCCTAAGGCCTCTAACATACTGTGGCCTTCTCAAGGCCCGTGACAACAACCACTGCTTCAGGGAAAGCTTTTCTCGGCCTGAGGCCTCTAACATATTACGGCCTTCTCTAGGCCTGTGACAACAACCACCGCTTCAGGGAAAGCTTTTCTCGGCCTGAGGCCTATAACATACTGCGGCCTTCTCAAGGCCCGTGACAACAACCACCGCTTCGGGGAAAGCTTTTCTAGGCCTAAGGCCTCTAACATACTGTGGCCTTCTCAAGGCCCGTGACAACAACCACCGCTTCAGGGAAAGCTTTTCTCGGCCTGAGGCCTCTAACATACTGTGGCCTTCTCAAGGCCCGTGACAACAACCACCGCTTCAGGGAAAGCTTTTCTCGGCCTGAGGCCTCTAACATACTGTGGCCTTCTCAAGGCCCGTGACAACAACCACCGCTTCAGGGAAAGCTTTTCTAGGCCTAAGGCCTCTAACATACTGTGGCCTTCTCAAGGCCCGTGACAACAACCACCGCTTCAGGGAAAGCTTTTCTCGGCCTGAGGCCTCTAACATACTGTGGCCTTCTCAAGGCCCGTGACAACAACCACCGCTTCAGGGAAAGCTTTTCTCGGCCTGAGGCCTCTAACATACTGTGGCCTTCTCAAGGCCCGTGACAACAACCACCGCTTCAGGGAAAGCTTTTCTCGGCCTGAGGCCTCTAACATACTGTGGCCTTCTCAAGGCCCGTGACAACAACCACCGCTTCAGGGAAAGCTTTTCTAGGCCTAAGGCCTCTAACATACTGTGGCCTTCTCAAGGCCCGTGACAACAACCACCGCTTCAGGGAAAGCTTTTCTAGGCCTAAGGCCTCTAACATACTGTGGCCTTCTCAAGGCCCGTGACAACAACCACTGCTTCAGGGAAAGCTTTTCTCGGCCTGAGGCCTCTAACATATTACGGCCTTCTCTAGGCCCGTGACAACAACCACCGCTTCAGGGAAAGCTTTTCTCGGCCTAAGGCCTCTAACATACTGTGGCCTTCTCAAGGCCCGTGACAACAACCACCGCTTCAGGGAAAGCTTTTCTCGGCCTGAGGCCTCTAACATATTACGGCCTTCTCTAGGCCCGTGACAACAACCACCGCTTCAGGGAAAGCTTTTCTCGGCCTGAGGCCTATAACATACTGCGGCCTTCTCAAGGCCCGTGACAACAACCACCGCTTCGGGGAAAGCTTTTCTAGGCCTAAGGCCTCGAACATACTGTGGCCTTCTCAAGGCCCGTGACAACAACCACCGCTTCAGGGAAAGCTTTTCTCGGCCTGAGGCCTCTAACATACTGTGGCCTTCTCAAGGCCCGTGACAACAACCACCGCTTCGGGGAAAGCTTTTCTAGGCCTAAGGCCTCTAACATACTGTGGCCTTCTCAAGGCCCGTGACAACAACCACCGCTTCAGGGAAAGCTTTTCTCGGCCTGAGGCCTCTAACATACTGTGGCCTTCTCAAGGCCCGTGACAACAACCACCGCTTCAGGGAAAGCTTTTCTCGGCCTGAGGCCTCTAACATACTGTGGCCTTCTCAAGGCCCGTGACAACAACCACCGCTTCGGGGAAAGCTTTTCTCGGCTTAAGGCCTCTAACATACTGTGGCCTTCTCAAGGCCCGTGACAACAACCACCGCTTCAGGGAAAGCTTTTCTCGGCCTGAGGCCTCTAACATACTGTGGCCTTCTCAAGGCCCGTGACAACAACCACCGCTTCAGGGAAAGCTTTTCTCGGCCTAAGGCCTCTAACATACTGTGGCCTTCTCAAGGCCCGTGACAACAACCACCGCTTCAGGGAAAGCTTTTCTCGGCCTGAGGCCTCTAACATACTGTGGCCTTCTCAAGGCCCGTGACAACAACCACCGCTTCAGGGAAAGCTTTTCTCGGCCTGAGGCCTCTAACATACTGTGGCCTTCTCAAGGCCCGTGACAACAACCACCGCTTCAGGGAAAGCTTTTCTAGGCCTAAGGCCTCTAACATACTGTGGCCTTCTCAAGGCCCGTGACAACAACCACCGCTTCAGGGAAAGCTTTTCTCGGCCTGAGGCCTCTAACATACTGTGGCCTTCTCAAGGCCCGTGACACCAACCACCGCTTCAGGGAAAGCTTTTCTCGGCCTGAGGCCTCTAACATACTGCGGCCTTCTCAAGGCCCGTGACAACAACCACCGCTTCGGGGAAAGCTTTTCTAGGCCTAAGGCCTCTAACATACTGTGGCCTTCTCAAGGCCCGTGACAACAACCACCGCTTCAGGGAAAGCTTTTCTCGGCCTGAGGCCTCTAACATACTGTGGCCTTCTCAAGGCCCGTGACAACAACCACCGCTTCAGGGAAAGCTTTTCTCGGCCTGAGGCCTCTAACATATTACGGCCTTCTCTAGGCCCGTGACAACAACCACCGCTTCAGGGAAAGCTTTTCTCGGCCTGAGGCCTCTAACATACTGTGGCCTTCTCAAGGCCCGTGACAACAACCACCGCTTCAGGGAAAGCTTTTCTAGGCCTAAGGCCTCTAACATACTGTGGCCTTCTCAAGGCCCGTGACAACAACCACCGCTTCAGGGAAAGCTTTTCTCGGCCTGAGGCCTCTAACATACTGTGGCCTTCTCAAGGCCCGTGACAACAACCACCGCTTCAGGGAAAGCTTTTCTAGGCCTAAGGCCTCTAACATACTGTGGCCTTCTCAAGGCCCGTGACAACAACCACCGCTTCAGGGAAAGCTTTTCTCGGCCTGAGGCCTCTAACATACTGTGGCCTTCTCAAGGCCCGTGACAACAACCACCGCTTCAGGGAAAGCTTTTCTAGGCCTAAGGCCTCTAACATACTGTGGCCTTCTCAAGGCCCGTGACAACAACCACCGCTTCAGGGAAAGCTTTTCTCGGCCTGAGGCCTCTAACATACTGTGGCCTTCTCAAGGCCCGTGACAACAACCACCGCTTCAGGGAAAGCTTTTCTCGGCCTGAGGCCTCTAACATACTGTGGCCTTCTCAAGGCCCGTGACAACAACCACCGCTTCAGGGAAAGCTTTTCTAGGCCTAAGGCCTCTAACATACTGTGGCCTTCTCAAGGCCCGTGACAACAACCACTGCTTCAGGGAAAGCTTTTCTCGGCCTGAGGCCTCTAACATATTACGGCCTTCTCTAGGCCCGTGACAACAACCACCGCTTCAGGGAAAGCTTTTCTCGGCCTAAGGCCTCTAACATACTGTGGCCTTCTCAAGGCCCGTGACAACAACCACTGCTTCAGGGAAAGCTTTTCTCGGCCTGAGGCCTCTAACATATTACGGCCTTCTCTAGGCCCGTGACAACAACCACCGCTTCAGGGAAAGCTTTTCTCGGCCTGAGGCCTATAACATACTGCGGCCTTCTCAAGGCCCGTGACAACAACCACCGCTTCGGGGAAAGCTTTTCTAGGCCTAAGGCCTCTAACATACTGTGGCCTTCTCAAGGCCCGTGACAACAACCACCGCTTCAGGGAAAGCTTTTCTCGGCCTGAGGCCTCTAACATACTGTGGCCTTCTCAAGGCCCGTGACAACAACCACCGCTTCAGGGAAAGCTTTTCTCGGCCTAAGGCCTCTAACATACTGTGGCCTTCTCAAGGCCCGTGACAACAACCACCGCTTCAGGGAAAGCTTTTCTCGGCCTGAGGCCTCTAACATACTGTGGCCTTCTCAAGGCCCGTGACAACAACCACCGCTTCAGGGAAAGCTTTTCTAGGCCTAAGGCCTCTAACATACTGTGGCCTTCTCAAGGCCCGTGACAACAACCACCGCTTCGGGGAAAGCTTTTCTAGGCCTAAGGCCTCTAACATACTGTGGCCTTCTCAAGGCCCGTGACAACAACCACCGCTTCAGGGAAAGCTTTTCTCGGCCTGAGGCCTCTAACATATTACGGCCTTCTCTAGGCCCGTGACAACAACCACCGCTTCAGGGAAAGCTTTTCTAGGCCTAAGGCCTCTAACATACTGTGGCCTTCTCAAGGCCCGTGACAACAACCACTGCTTCAGGGAAAGCTTTTCTCGGCCTGAGGCCTCTAACATATTACGGCCTTCTCTAGGCCCGTGACAACAACCACCGCTTCAGGGAAAGCTTTTCTCGGCCTGAGGCCTCTAACATACTGTGGCCTTCTCAAGGCCCGTGACAACAACCACCGCTTCAGGGAAAGCTTTTCTCGGCCTGAGGCCTCTAACATACTGTGGCCTTCTCAAGGCCCGTGACAACAACCACCGCTTCAGGGAAAGCTTTTCTCGGCCTGAGGCCTCTAACATACTGTGGCCTTCTCAAGGCCCGTGACAACAACCACCGCTTCAGGGAAAGCTTTTCTAGGCCTAAGGCCTCTAACATACTGTGGCCTTCTCAAGGCCCGTGACAACAACCACCGCTTCAGGGAAAGCTTTTCTCGGCCTGAGGCCTCTAACATACTGTGGCCTTCTCAAGGCCCGTGACAACAACCACCGCTTCAGGGAAAGCTTTTCTAGGCCTAAGGCCTCTAACATACTGTGGCCTTCTCAAGGCCCGTGACAACAACCACCGCTTCAGGGAAAGCTTTTCTCGGCCTGAGGCCTCTAACATACTGTGGCCTTCTCAAGGCCCGTGACAACAACCACCGCTTCAGGGAAAGCTTTTCTCGGCCTGAGGCCTCTAACATACTGTGGCCTTCTCAAGGCCCGTGACAACAACCACCGCTTCAGGGAAAGCTTTTCTAGGCCTAAGGCCTCTAACATACTGTGGCCTTCTCAAGGCCCGTGACAACAACCACCGCTTCAGGGAAAGCTTTTCTAGGCCTAAGGCCTCTAACATACTGTGGCCTTCTCAAGGCCCGTGACAACAACCACCGCTTCAGGGAAAGCTTTTCTCGGCCTGAGGCCTCTAACATACTGTGGCCTTCTCAAGGCCCGTGACAACAACCACCGCTTCAGGGAAAGCTTTTCTAGGCCTAAGGCCTCTAACATACTGTGGCCTTCTCAAGGCCCGTGACAACAACCACCGCTTCAGGGAAAGCTTTTCTCGGCCTGAGGCCTCTAACATATTACGGCCTTCTCTAGGCCCGTGACAACAACCACCGCTTCAGGGAAAGCTTTTCTCGGCCTGAGGCCTCTAACATACTGCGGCCTTCTCAAGGCCCGTGACAACAACCACCGCTTCGGGGAAAGCTTTTCTAGGCCTAAGGCCTCTAACATACTGTGGCCTTCTCAAGGCCCGTGACAACAACCACCGCTTCAGGGAAAGCTTTTCTCGGCCTGAGGCATCTAACATACTGCGGCCTTCACAAGGCCCGTGACAACAACCACCGCTTCAGGGAAAGCTTTTCTAGGCCTAAGGCCTCTAACATACTGTGGCCTTCTCAAGGCCCGTGACAACAACCACCGCTTCAGGGAAAGCTTTTCTCGGCCTGAGGCCTCTAACATATTACGGCCTTCTCAAGGCCCGTGACAACAACCACCGCTTCAGGGAAAGCTTTTCTCGGCCTGAGGCATCTAACATACTGCGGCCTTCACAAGGCCCGTGACAACAACCACCGCTTCAGGGAAAGCTTTTCTCGGCCTGAGGCCTCTAACATACTGTGGCCTTCTCAAGGCCCGTGACAACAACCACCGCTTCAGGGAAAGCTTTTCTCGGCCTAAGGCCTCTAACATACTGTGGCCTTCTCAAGGCCCGTGACAACAACCACCGCTTCAGGGAAAGCTTTTCTAGGCCTAAGGCCTCTAACATACTGTGGCCTTCTCAAGGCCCGTGACAACAACCACTGCTTCAGGGAAAGCTTTTCTCGGCCTGAGGCCTCTAACATATTACGGCCTTCTCTAGGCCCGTGACAACAACCACCGCTTCAGGGAAAGCTTTTCTAGGCCTAAGGCCTCTAACATACTGTGGCCTTCTCAAGGCCCGTGACAACAACCACTGCTTCAGGGAAAGCTTTTCTCGGCCTGAGGCCTCTAACATATTACGGCCTTCTCTAGGCCTGTGACAACAACCACCGCTTCAGGGAAAGCTTTTCTCGGCCTGAGGCCTATAACATACTGCGGCCTTCTCAAGGCCCGTGACAACAACCACCGCTTCGGGGAAAGCTTTTCTAGGCCTAAGGCCTCTAACATACTGTGGCCTTCTCAAGGCCCGTGACAACAACCACCGCTTCAGGGAAAGCTTTTCTCGGCCTGAGGCCTCTAACATACTGTGGCCTTCTCAAGGCCCGTGACAACAACCACCGCTTCAGGGAAAGCTTTTCTAGGCCTAAGGCCTCTAACATACTGTGGCCTTCTCAAGGCCCGTGACAACAACCACCGCTTCAGGGAAAGCTTTTCTCGGCCTGAGGCCTCTAACATACTGTGGCCTTCTCAAGGCCCGTGACAACAACCACCGCTTCGGGGAAAGCTTTTCTAGGCCTAAGGCCTCTAACATACTGTGGCCTTCTCAAGGCCCGTGACAACAACCACCGCTTCAGGGAAAGCTTTTCTCGGCCTGAGGCCTCTAACATACTGTGGCCTTCTCAAGGCCCGTGACAACAACCACCGCTTCAGGGAAAGCTTTTCTCGGCCTGAGGCCTCTAACATACTGTGGCCTTCTCAAGGCCCGTGACAACAACCACCGCTTCAGGGAAAGCTTTTCTAGGCCTAAGGCCTCTAACATACTGTGGCCTTCTCAAGGCCCGTGACAACAACCACTGCTTCAGGGAAAGCTTTTCTCGGCCTGAGGCCTCTAACATATTACGGCCTTCTCTAGGCCCGTGACAACAACCACCGCTTCAGGGAAAGCTTTTCTAGGCCTAAGGCCTCTAACATACTGTGGCCTTCTCAAGGCCCGTGACAACAACCACCGCTTCAGGGAAAGCTTTTCTCGGCCTGAGGCCTCTAACATACTGTGGCCTTCTCAAGGCCCGTGACAACAACCACCGCTTCAGGGAAAGCTTTTCTCGGCCTGAGGCCTCTAACATACTGTGGCCTTCTCAAGGCCCGTGACAACAACCACCGCTTCAGGGAAAGCTTTTCTCGGCCTGAGGCCTCTAACATACTGTGGCCTTCTCAAGGCCCGTGACAACAACCACCGCTTCGGGGAAAGCTTTTCTCGGCCTAAGGCCTCTAACATACTGTGGCCTTCTCAAGGCCCGTGACAACAACCACCGCTTCAGGGAAAGCTTTTCTAGGCCTAAGGCCTCTAACATACTGTGGCCTTCTCAAGGCCCGTGACAACAACCACCGCTTCAGGGAAAGCTTTTCTCGGCCTGAGGCCTCTAACATATTACGGCCTTCTCTAGGCCCGTGACAACAACCACCGCTTCAGGGAAAGCTTTTCTCGGCCTGAGGCCTATAACATACTGCGGCCTTCTCAAGGCCCGTGACAACAACCACCGCTTCGGGGAAAGCTTTTCTAGGCCTAAGGCCTCGAACATACTGTGGCCTTCTCAAGGCCCGTGACAACAACCACCGCTTCAGGGAAAGCTTTTCTAGGCCTAAGGCCTCTAACATACTGTGGCCTTCTCAAGGCCCGTGACAACAACCACTGCTTCAGGGAAAGCTTTTCTCGGCCTGAGGCCTCTAACATATTACGGCCTTCTCTAGGCCCGTGACAACAACCACCGCTTCAGGGAAAGCTTTTCTAGGCCTAAGGCCTCTAACATACTGTGGCCTTCTCAAGGCCCGTGACAACAACCACTGCTTCAGGGAAAGCTTTTCTCGGCCTGAGGCCTCTAACATATTACGGCCTTCTCTAGGCCTGTGACAACAACCACCGCTTCAGGGAAAGCTTTTCTCGGCCTGAGGCCTATAACATACTGCGGCCTTCTCAAGGCCCGTGACAACAACCACCGCTTCGGGGAAAGCTTTTCTAGGCCTAAGGCCTCTAACATACTGTGGCCTTCTCAAGGCCCGTGACAACAACCACCGCTTCAGGGAAAGCTTTTCTCGGCCTGAGGCCTCTAACATACTGTGGCCTTCTCAAGGCCCGTGACAACAACCACCGCTTCAGGGAAAGCTTTTCTAGGCCTAAGGCCTCTAACATACTGTGGCCTTCTCAAGGCCCGTGACAACAACCACCGCTTCAGGGAAAGCTTTTCTCGGCCTGAGGCCTCTAACATACTGTGGCCTTCTCAAGGCCCGTGACAACAACCACCGCTTCAGGGAAAGCTTTTCTCGGCCTAAGGCCTCTAACATACTGTGGCCTTCTCAAGGCCCGTGACAACAACCACCGCTTCAGGGAAAGCTTTTCTCGGCCTGAGGCCTCTAACATACTGTGGCCTTCTCAAGGCCCGTGACAACAACCACCGCTTCAGGGAAAGCTTTTCTAGGCCTAAGGCCTCTAACATACTGTGGCCTTCTCAAGGCCCGTGACAACAACCACTGCTTCAGGGAAAGCTTTTCTCGGCCTGAGGCCTCTAACATATTACGGCCTTCTCTAGGCCCGTGACAACAACCACCGCTTCAGGGAAAGCTTTTCTCGGCCTAAGGCCTCTAACATACTGTGGCCTTCTCAAGGCCCGTGACAACAACCACCGCTTCAGGGAAAGCTTTTCTAGGCCTAAGGCCTCTAACATACTGTGGCCTTCTCAAGGCCCGTGACAACAACCACCGCTTCAGGGAAAGCTTTTCTCGGCCTGAGGCCTCTAACATACTGTGGCCTTCTCAAGGCCCGTGACAACAACCACCGCTTCAGGGAAAGCTTTTCTCGGCCTGAGGCCTCTAACATACTGTGGCCTTCTCAAGGCCCGTGACAACAACCACCGCTTCAGGGAAAGCTTTTCTCGGCCTGAGGCCTCTAACATACTGTGGCCTTCTCAAGGCCCGTGACAACAACCACCGCTTCAGGGAAAGCTTTTCTCGGCCTAAGGCCTCTAACATACTGTGGCCTTCTCAAGGCCCGTGACAACAACCACCGCTTCAGGGAAAGCTTTTCTCGGCCTGAGGCCTCTAACATACTGTGGCCTTCTCAAGGCCCGTGACAACAACCACCGCTTCAGGGAAAGCTTTTCTCGGCCTGAGGGCTCTAACATACTGTGGCCTTCTCAAGGCCCGTGACAACAACCACCGCTTCAGGGAAAGCTTTTCTAGGCCTAAGGCCTCTAACATACTGTGGCCTTCTCAAGGCCCGTAACAACAACCACCGCTTCAGGGAAAGCTTTTCTCGGCCTGAGGCCTCTAACATACTGTGGCCTTCTCAAGGCCCGTGACAACAACAACCGCTTCAGGGAAAGCTTTTCTCGGCCTGAGGCCTCTAACATACTGTGGCCTTCTCAAGGCCCGTGACAACAACCACCGCTTCAGGGAAAGCTTTTCTCGGCCTGAGGCCTCTAACATACTGTGGCCTTCTCAAGGCCCGTGACAACAACCACCGCTTCAGGGAAAGCTTTTCTAGGCCTAAGGCCTCTAACATACTGTGGCCTTCTCAAGGCCCGTGACAACAACCACCGCTTCAGGGAAAGCTTATCTCGGCCTGAGGCCTCTAACATACTGTGGCCTTCTCAAGGCCCGTGACAACAACCACCGCTTCAGGGAAAGCTTTTCTCGGCCTGAGGCCTCTAACATACTGTGGCCTTCTCAAGGCCCGTGACAACAACCACCGCTTCAGGGAAAGCTTTTCTCGGCCTGAGGCCTCTAACATACTGTGGCCTTCTCAAGGCCCGTGACAACAACCACCGCTTCAGGGAAAGCTTTTCTAGCCCTAAGGCCTCTAACATACTGTGGCCTTCTCAAGGCCCGTGACAACAACCACCGCTTCAGGGAAAGCTTTTCTCGGCCTGAGGCCTCTAACATACTGTGGCCTTCTCAAGGCCCGTGACAACAACCACCGCTTCAGGGAAACCTTTTCTCGGCCTGAGGCCTCTAACATACTGTGGCCTTCTCAAGGCCCGTGACAACAACCACCGCTTCAGGGAAAGCTTTTCTCGGCCTGAGGCCTCTAACATACTGTGGCCTTCTCAAGGCCCGTGACAACAACCACCGCTTCAGGGAAAGCTTTTCTCGGCCTGAGGCCTCTAACATACTGCGGCCTTCTCAAGGCCCGTGACAACAACCACCGTTTCAGGGAAAGCTTTTCTAGGCCTAAGGCCTCTAACATACTGTGGCCTTCTCAAGGCCCGTGACAACAACCACCGCTTCAGGGAAAGCTTTTCTAGGCCTAAGGCCTCTAACATACTGTGGCCTTCTCAAGGCCCGTGACAACAACCACCGCTTCAGGGAAAGCTTTTCTCGGCCTGAGGCCTCTAACATACTGTGGCCTTCTCAAGGCCCGTGACAACAACCACCGCTTCAGGGAAAGCTTTTCTCGGCCTAAGGCCTCTAACATACTGTGGCCTTCTCAAGGCCCGTGACAACAACCACCGCTTCAGGGAAAGCTTTTCTCGGCCTGAGGCCTCTAACATACTGTGGCCTTCTCAAGGCCCGTGACAACAGCCAGCGCTTCAAGGAAAGCTTTTCTCGGCCTGAGGCCTCTAACATACTGTGGCCTTCTCAAGGCCCGTGACAACAACCACCGCTTCAGGGAAAGCTTTTCTAGGCCTAAGGCCTCTAACATACTGTGGCCTTCTCAAGGCCCGTGACAACAACCACCGCTTCAGGGAAAGCTTTTCTCGGCCTGAGGCCTCTAACATACTGTGGCCTTCTCAAGGCCCGTGACAACAACCACCGCTTCAGGGAAAGCTTTTCTAGGCCTAAGGCCTCTAACATACTGTGGCCTTCTCAAGGCCCGTGACAACAACCACCGCTTCAGGGAAAGCTTTTCTCGGCCTGAGGCCTCTAACATATTACGGCCTTCTCTAGGCCCGTGACAACAACCACCGCTTCAGGGAAAGCTTTTCTCGGCCTGAGGCCTATAACATACTGCGGCCTTCTCAAGGCCCGTGACAACAACCACCGCTTCGGGAAAGCTTTTCTAGGCCTAAGGCCTCGAACATACTGTGGCCTTCTCAAGGCCCGTGACAACAACCACCGCTTCAGGGAAAGCTTTTCTCGGCCTGAGGCCTCTAACATACTGTGGCCTTCTCAAGGCCCGTGACAACAACCACCGCTTCGGGGAAAGCTTTTCTCGGCTTAAGGCCTCTAACATACTGTGGCCTTCTCAAGGCCCGTGACAACAACCACCGCTTCAGGGAAAGCTTTTCTCGGCCTGAGGCCTCTAACATACTGTGGCCTTCTCAAGGCCCGTGACAACAACCACCGCTTCGGGGAAAGCTTTTCTCGGCCTAAGGCCTCTAACATACTGTGGCCTTCTCAAGGCCCGTGACAACAACCACCGCTTCAGGGAAAGCTTTTCTCGGCCTGAGGCCTCTAACATACTGTGGCCTTCTCAAGGCCCGTGACAACAACCACCGCTTCAGGGAAAGCTTTTCTCGGCCTAAGGCCTCTAACATACTGTGGCCTTCTCAAGGCCCGTGACAACAACCACCGCTTCAGGGAAAGCTTTTCTCGGCCTGAGGCCTCTAACATACTGTGGCCTTCTCAAGGCCCGTGACAACAACCACCGCTTCAGGGAAAGCTTTTCTAGGCCTAAGGCCTCTAACATACTGTGGCCTTCTCAAGGCCCGTGACAACAACCACTGCTTCAGGGAAAGCTTTTCTCGGCCTGAGGCCTCTAACATATTACGGCCTTCTCTAGGCCCGTGACAACAACCACCGCTTCAGGGAAAGCTTTTCTCGGCCTGAGGCCTCTAACATACTGTGGCCTTCTCAAGGCCCGTGACAACAACCACCGCTTCAGGGAAAGCTTTTCTCGGCCTGAGGCCTCTAACATACTGTGGCCTTCTCAAGGCCCGTGACAACAACCACCGCTTCAGGGAAAGCTTTTCTCGGCCTGAGGCCTCTAACATACTGTGGCCTTCTCAAGGCCCGTGACAACAACCACCGCTTCAGGGAAAGCTTTTCTAGGCCTAAGGCCTCTAACATACTGTGGCCTTCTCAAGGCCCGTGACAACAACCACCGCTTCAGGGAAAGCTTTTCTCGGCCTGAGGCCTCTAACATACTGTGGCCTTCTCAAGGCCCGTGACAACAACCACCGCTTCAGGGAAAGCTTTTCTAGGCCTAAGGCCTCTAACATACTGTGGCCTTCTCAAGGCCCGTGACAACAACCACCGCTTCAGGGAAAGCTTTTCTCGGCCTGAGGCCTCTAACATACTGTGGCCTTCTCAAGGCCTGTGACAACAACCACCGCTTCAGGGAAAGCTTTTCTCGGCCTGAGGCCTCTAACATACTGTGGCCTTCTCAAGGCCCGTGACAACAACCACCGCTTCAGGGAAAGCTTTTCTAGGCCTAAGGCCTCTAACATACTGTGGCCTTCTCAAGGCCCGTGACAACAACCACCGCTTCAGGGAAAGCTTTTCTCGGCCTGAGGCCTCTAACATACTGTGGCCTTCTCAAGGCCCGTGACAACAACCACCGCTTCAGGGAAAGCTTTTCTAGGCCTAAGGCCTCTAACATACTGTGGCCTTCTCAAGGCCCGTGACAACAACCACCGCTTCAGGGAAAGCTTTTCTCGGCCTGAGGCCTCTAACATACTGTGGCCTTCTCAAGGCCCGTGACAACAACCACCGCTTCAGGGAAAGCTTTTCTCGGCCTGAGGCCTCTAACATACTGTGGCCTTCTCAAGGCCCGTGACAACAACCACCGCTTCGGGGAAAGCTTTTCTCGGCCTAAGGCCTCTAACATACTGTGGCCTTCTCAAGGCCCGTGACAACAACCACCGCTTCAGGGAAAGCTTTTCTCGGCCTGAGGCCTATAACATATTACGGCCTTCTCTAGGCCCGTGACAACAACTACCGCTTCAGGGAAAGCTTTTCTAGGCCTAAGGCCTCTAACATACTGTGGCCTTCTCAAGGCCCGTGACAACAACCACCGCTTCGGGGAAAGCTTTTCTCGGCTTAAGGCCTCTAACATACTGTGGCCTTCTCAAGGCCCGTGACAACAACCACCGCTTCAGGGAAAGCTTTTCTCGGCCTGAGGCCTCTAACATACTGTGGCCTTCTCAAGGCCCGTGACAACAACCACCGCTTCAGGGAAAGCTTTTCTCGGCCTGAGGCCTCTAACATACTGTGGCCTTCTCAAGGCCCGTGACAACAACCACCGCTTCGGGGAAAGCTTTTCTAGGCCTAAGGCCTCTAACATACTGTGGCCTTCTCAAGGCCCGTGACAACAACCACCGCTTCAGGGAAAGCTTTTCTAGGCCTAAGGCCTCTAACATACTGTGGCCTTCTCAAGGCCCGTGACAACAACCACCGCTTCAGGGAAAGCTTTTCTCGGCCTGAGGCCTCTAACATATTACGGCCTTCTCTAGGCCCGTGACAACAACCACCGCTTCAGGGAAAGCTTTTCTCGGCCTGAGGCCTATAACATACTGTGGCCTTCTCAAGGCCCGTGACAACAACCACCGCTTCAGGGAAAGCTTTTCTAGGCCTAAGGCCTCTAACATACTGTGGCCTTCTCAAGGCCCGTGACAACAACCACTGCTTCAGGGAAAGCTTTTCTCGGCCTGAGGCCTCTAACATACTGTGGCCTTCTCAAGGCCCGTGACAACAACCACCGCTTCAGGGAAAGCTTTTCTCGGCCTGAGGCCTCTAACATACTGTGGCCTTCTCAAGGCCCGTGACAACAACCACCGCTTCAGGGAAAGCTTTTCTCGGCCTGAGGCCTCTAACATACTGTGGCCTTCTCAAGGCCCGTGACAACAACCACCGCTTCAGGGAAAGCTTTTCTAGGCCTAAGGCCTCTAACATACTGTGGCCTTCTCAAGGCCCGTGACAACAACCACCGCTTCAGGGAAAGCTTTTCTCGGCCTGAGGCCTCTAACATACTGTGGCCTTCTCAAGGCCCGTGACAACAACCACCGCTTCAGGGAAAGCTTTTCTAGGCCTAAGGCCTCTAACATACTGTGGCCTTCTCAAGGCCCGTGACAACAACCACCGCTTCAGGGAAAGCTTTTCTCGGCCTGAGGCCTCTAACATACTGTGGCCTTCTCAAGGCCCGTGACAACAACCACCGCTTCAGGGAAAGCTTTTCTCGGCCTGAGGCCTCTAACATACTGTGGCCTTCTCAAGGCCCGTGACAACAACCACCGCTTCAGGGAAAGCTTTTCTCGGCCTGAGGCCTCTAACATACTGTGGCCTTCTCAAGGCCCGTGACAACAACCACCGCTTCAGGGAAAGCTTTTCTAGGCCTAAGGCCTCTAACATACTGTGGCCTTCTCAAGGCCCGTGACAACAACCACCGCTTCAGGGAAAGCTTTTCTCGGCCTGAGGCCTCTAACATACTGTGGCCTTCTCAAGGCCCGTGACAACAACCACCGCTTCAGGGAAAGCTTTTCTCGGCCTAAGGCCTCTAACATACTGTGGCCTTCTCAAGGCCCGTGACAACAACCACCGCTTCAGGGAAAGCTTTTCTAGGCCTAAGGCCTCTAACATACTGTGGCCTTCTCAAGGCCCGTGACAACAACCACCGCTTCAGGGAAAGCTTTTCTCGGCCTGAGGCCTCTAACATATTACGGCCTTCTCTAGGCCCGTGACAACAACCACCGCTTCAGGGAAAGCTTTTCTCGGCCTGAGGCCTATAACATACTGCGGCCTTCTCAAGGCCCGTGACAACAACCACCGCTTCGGGGAAAGCTTTTCTAGGCCTAAGGCCTCGAACATACTGTGGCCTTCTCAAGGCCCGTGACAACAACCACCGCTTCAGGGAAAGCTTTTCTAGGCCTAAGGCCTCTAACATACTGTGGCCTTCTCAAGGCCCGTGACAACAACCACTGCTTCAGGGAAAGCTTTTCTCGGCCTGAGGCCTCTAACATATTACGGCCTTCTCTAGGCCCGTGACAACAACCACCGCTTCAGGGAAAGCTTTTCTCGGCCTAAGGCCTCTAACATACTGTGGCCTTCTCAAGGCCCGTGACAACAACCACTGCTTCAGGGAAAGCTTTTCTCGGCCTGAGGCCTCTAACATATTACGGCCTTCTCTAGGCCTGTGACAACAACCACCGCTTCAGGGAAAGCTTTTCTCGGCCTGAGGCCTATAACATACTGCGGCCTTCTCAAGGCCCGTGACAACAACCACCGCTTCGGGGAAAGCTTTTCTAGGCCTAAGGCCTCTAACATACTGTGGCCTTCTCAAGGCCCGTGACAACAACCACCGCTTCAGGGAAAGCTTTTCTCGGCCTGAGGCCTCTAACATACTGTGGCCTTCTCAAGGCCCGTGACAACAACCACCGCTTCAGGGAAAGCTTTTCTAGGCCTAAGGCCTCTAACATACTGTGGCCTTCTCAAGGCCCGTGACAACAACCACCGCTTCAGGGAAAGCTTTTCTCGGCCTGAGGCCTCTAACATACTGTGGCCTTCTCAAGGCCCGTGACAACAACCACCGCTTCGGGGAAAGCTTTTCTAGGCCTAAGGCCTCTAACATACTGTGGCCTTCTCAAGGCCCGTGACAACAACCACCGCTTCAGGGAAAGCTTTTCTAGGCCTAAGGCCTCTAACATACTGTGGCCTTCTCAAGGCCCGTGACAACAACCACTGCTTCAGGGAAAGCTTTTCTCGGCCTGAGGCCTCTAACATATTACGGCCTTCTCTAGGCCCGTGACAACAACCACCGCTTCAGGGAAAGCTTTTCTAGGCCTAAGGCCTCTAACATACTGTGGCCTTCTCAAGGCCCGTGACAACAACCACTGCTTCAGGGAAAGCTTTTCTCGGCCTGAGGCCTCTAACATATTACGGCCTTCTCTAGGCCTGTGACAACAACCACCGCTTCAGGGAAAGCTTTTCTCGGCCTGAGGCCTATAACATACTGCGGCCTTCTCAAGGCCCGTGACAACAACCACCGCTTCAGGGAAAGCTTTTCTCGGCCTAAGGCCTCTAACATACTGTGGCCTTCTCAAGGCCCGTGACAACAACCACCGCTTCAGGGAAAGCTTTTCTCGGCCTGAGGCCTCTAACATACTGTGGCCTTCTCAAGGCCCGTGACAACAACCACCGCTTCAGGGAAAGCTTTTCTCGGCCTGAGGCCTCTAACATACTGTGGCCTTCTCAAGGCCCGTGACAACAACCACCGCTTCGGGGAAAGCTTTTCTAGGCCTAAGGCCTCTAACATACTGTGGCCTTCTCAAGGCCCGTGACAACAACCACCGCTTCAGGGAAAGCTTTTCTAGGCCTAAGGCCTCTAACATACTGTGGCCTTCTCAAGGCCCGTGACAACAACCACCGCTTCAGGGAAAGCTTTTCTCGGCCTGAGGCCTCTAACATACTGTGGCCTTCTCAAGGCCCGTGACAACAACCACCGCTTCAGGGAAAGCTTTTCTCGGCCTGAGGCCTCTAACATACTGTGGCCTTCTCAAGGCCCGTGACAACAACCACCGCTTCAGGGAAAGCTTTTCTAGGCCTAAGGCCTCTAACATACTGTGGCCTTCTCAAGGCCCGTGACAACAACCACCGCTTCAGGGAAAGCTTTTCTCGGCCTGAGGCCTCTAACATATTACGGCCTTCTCTAGGCCCGTGACAACAACCACCGCTTCAGGGAAAGCTTTTCTCGGCCTAAGGCCTCTAACATACTGTGGCCTTCTCAAGGCCCGTGACAACAACCACCGCTTCAGGGAAAGCTTTTCTCGGCCTGAGGCCTCTAACATACTGTGGCCTTCTCAAGGCCCGTGACAACAACCACCGCTTCAGGGAAAGCTTTTCTAGGCCTAAGGCCTCTAACATACTGTGGCCTTCTCAAGGCCCGTGACAACAACCACTGCTTCAGGGAAAGCTTTTCTCGGCCTGAGGCCTCTAACATATTACGGCCTTCTCTAGGCCTGTGACAACAACCACCGCTTCAGGGAAAGCTTTTCTCGGCCTGAGGCCTATAACATACTGCGGCCTTCTCAAGGCCCGTGACAACAACCACCGCTTCGGGGAAAGCTTTTCTAGGCCTAAGGCCTCTAACATACTGTGGCCTTCTCAAGGCCCGTGACAACAACCACCGCTTCAGGGAAAGCTTTTCTCGGCCTGAGGCCTCTAACATACTGTGGCCTTCTCAAGGCCCGTGACAACAACCACCGCTTCGGGGAAAGCTTTTCTCGGCTTAAGGCCTCTAACATACTGTGGCCTTCTCAAGGCCCGTGACAACAACCACCGCTTCAGGGAAAGCTTTTCTCGGCCTGAGGCCTCTAACATACTGTGGCCTTCTCAAGGCCCGTGACAACAACCACCGCTTCAGGGAAAGCTTTTCTCGGCCTGAGGCCTCTAACATACTGTGGCCTTCTCAAGGCCCGTGACAACAAGCACCGCTTCAGGGAAAGCTTTTCTAGGCCTCAGGCCTCTAACATACTGTGGCCTTCTCAAGGCCCGTGACAACAACCACTGCTTCAGGGAAAGCTTTTCTAGGCCTAAGGCCTCTAACATACTGTGGCCTTCTCAAGGCCCGTGACAACAACCACTGCTTCAGGGAAAGCTTTTCTCGGCCTGAGGCCTCTAACATACTGTGGCCTTCTCTAGGCCCGTGACAACAACCACCGCTTCAGGGAAAGCTTTTCTAGGCCTAAGGCCTCTAACATACTGTGGCCTTCTCAAGGCCCGTGACAACAACCACCGCTTCAGGGAAAGCTTTTCTCGGCCTGAGGCCTCTAACATATTACGGCCTTCTCTAGGCCCGTGACAACAACCACCGCTTCAGGGAAAGCTTTTCTCGGCCTGAGGCCTATAACATACTGCGGCCTTCTCAAGGCCCGTGACAACAACCACCGCTTCGGGGAAAGCTTTTCTAGGCCTAAGGCCTCTAACATACTGTGGCCTTCTCAAGGCCCGTGACAACAACCACCGCTTCAGGGAAAGCTTTTCTCGGCCTGAGGCCTCTAACATACTGTGGCCTTCTCAAGGCCCGTGACAACAACCACCGCTTCAGGGAAAGCTTTTCTCGGCCTGAGGCCTCTAACATACTGTGGCCTTCTCAAGGCCCGTGACAACAACCACCGCTTCAGGGAAAGCTTTTCTCGGCCTGAGGCCTCTAACATACTGTGGCCTTCTCAAGGCCCGTGACAACAACCACCGCTTCAGGGAAAGCTTTTCTCGGCTTAAGGCCTCTAACATACTGTGGCCTTCTCAAGGCCCGTGACAACAACCACCGCTTCAGGGAAAGCTTTTCTAGGCCTAAGGCCTCTAACATACTGTGGCCTTCTCAAGGCCCGTGACAACAACCACCGCTTCAGGGAAAGCTTTTCTCGGCCTGAGGCCTCTAACATATTACGGCCTTCTCTAGGCCCGTGACAACAACCACCGCTTCAGGGAAAGCTTTTCTAGGCCTAAGGCCTCTAACATACTGTGGCCTTCTCAAGGCCCGTGACAACAACCACCGCTTCAGGGAAAGCTTTTCTCGGCCTGAGGCCTCTAACATACTGTGGCCTTCTCAAGGCCCGTGACAACAACCACCGCTTCAGGGAAAGCTTTTCTCGGCCTGAGGCCTCTAACATACTGTGGCCTTCTCAAGGCCCGTGACAACAACCACCGCTTCGGGGAAAGCTTTTCTAGGCCTAAGGCCTCTAACATACTGTGGCCTTCTCAAGGCCCGTGACAACAACCACCGCTTCAGGGAAAGCTTTTCTCGGCCTGAGGCCTCTAACATACTGTGGCCTTCTCAAGGCCCGTGACAACAACCACCGCTTCAGGGAAAGCTTTTCTCGGCCTGAGGCCTCTAACATACTGTGGCCTTCTCAAGGCCCGTGACAACAACCACCGCTTCAGGGAAAGCTTTTCTAGGCCTAAGGCCTCTAACATACTGTGGCCTTCTCAAGGCCCGTGACAACAACCACCGCTTCAGGGAAAGCTTTTCTCGGCCTGAGGCCTCTAACATACTGTGGCCTTCTCAAGGCCCGTGACAACAACCACCGCTTCAGGGAAAGCTTTTCTCGGCCTGAGGCCTCGAACATACTGTGGTCTTCTCAAGGCCCGTGACAACAACCACCGCTTCAGGGAAAGCTTTTCTCGGCCTGAGGCCTCTAACATACTGTGGCCTTCTCAAGGCCCGTGACAACAACCACCGCTTCAGGGAAAGCTTTTCTCGGCCTGAGGCCTCTAACATACTGTGGCCTTCTCAAGGCCCGTGACAACAACCAACGCTTCAGGGAAAGCTTTTCTCGGCCTAAGGCCTCTAACATACTGTGGCCTTCTCAAGGCCCGTGACAACAACCACCGCTTCAGGGAAAGCTTTTCTCGGCCTGAGGCCTCTAACATACTGTGGCCTTCTCAAGGCCCGTGACAACAACCACCGCTTCAGGGAAAGCTTTTCTCGGCCTGAGGCCTCTAACATACTGTGGCCTTCTCAAGGCCCGTGACAACAACCACCGCTTCAGGGAAAGCTTTTCTAGGCCTAAGGCCTCTAACACACTGTGGCCTTCTCAAGGCCCGTGACAACAACCACCGCTTCAGGGAAAGCTTTTCTCGGCCTGAGGCCTCTAACATACTGTGGCCTTCTCAAGGCCCGTGACAACAACCACCGCTTCAGGGAAAGCTTTTCTCGGCCTGAGGCCTCTAACATACTGTGGCCTTCTCAAGGCCCGTGACAACAACCACCGCTTCAGGGAAAGCTTTTCTCGGCCTGAGGCCTCTAACATACTGTGGCCTTCTCAAGGCCCGTGACAACAACCACCGCTTCAGGGAAAGCTTTTCTCGGCCTGAGGCCTCTAACATACTGTGGCCTTCTCAAGGCCCGTGACAACAACCACCGCTTCAGGGAAAGCTTTTCTAGGCCTAAGGCCTCTAACATACTGTGGCCTTCTCAAGGCCCGTGACAACAACCACTGCTTCAGGGAAAGCTTTTCTCGGCCTGAGGCCTCTAACATATTACGGCCTTCTCTAGGCCCGTGACAACAACCACCGCTTCAGGGAAAGCTTTTCTAGGCCTAAGGCCTCTAACATACTGTGGCCTTCTCAAGGCCCGTGACAACAACCACTGCTTCAGGGAAAGCTTTTCTCGGCCTGAGGCCTCTAACATATTACGGCCTTCTCTAGGCCCGTGACAACAACCACCGCTTCAGGGAAAGCTTTTCTCGGCCTGAGGCCTATAACATACTGCGGCCTTCTCAAGGCCCGTGACAACAACCACCGCTTCGGGGAAAGCTTTTCTAGGCCTAAGGCCTCTAACATACTGTGGCCTTCTCAAGGCCCGTGACAACAACCACCGCTTCAGGGAAAGCTTTTCTCGGCCTGAGGCCTCTAACATACTGTGGCCTTCTCAAGGCCCGTGACAACAACCACCGCTTCAGGGAAAGCTTTTCTAGGCCTAAGGCCTCTAACATACTGTGGCCTTCTCAAGGCCCGTGACAACAACCACCGCTTCAGGGAAAGCTTTTCTCGGCCTGAGGCCTCTAACATACTGTGGCCTTCTCAAGGCCCGTGACAACAACCACCGCTTCAGGGAAAGCTTTTCTAGGCCTAAGGCCTCTAACATACTGTGGCCTTCTCAAGGCCCGTGACAACAACCACCGCTTCAGGGAAAGCTTTTCTCGGCCTGAGGCCTCTAACATACTGTGGCCTTCTCAAGGCCCGTGACAACAACCACCGCTTCAGGGAAAGCTTTTCTCGGCCTGAGGCCTCTAACATACTGTGGCCTTCTCAAGGCCCGTGACAACAACCACCGCTTCAGGGAAAGCTTTTCTAGGCCTAAGGCCTCTAACATACTGTGGCCTTCTCAAGGCCCGTGACAACAACCACCGCTTCAGGGAAAGCTTTTCTCGGCCTAAGGCCTCTAACATACTGTGGCCTTCTCAAGGCCCGTGACAACAACCACCGCTTCAGGGAAAGCTTTTCTCGGCCTGAGGCCTCTAACATACTGTGGCCTTCTCAAGGCCCGTGACAACAACCACCGCTTCAGGGAAAGCTTTTCTCGGCCTGAGGCCTCTAACATACTGCGGCCTTCTCAAGGCCCGTGACAACAACCACCGCTTCGGGGAAAGCTTTTCTAGGCCTAAGGCCTCTAACATACTGTGGCCTTCTCAAGGCCCGTGACAACAACCACCGCTTCAGGGAAAGCTTTTCTCGGCCTGAGGCCTCTAACATACTGTGGCCTTCTCAAGGCCCGTGACAACAACCACCGCTTCAGGGAAAGCTTTTCTCGGCCTAAGGCCTCTAACATACTGTGGCCTTCTCAAGGCCCGTGACAACAACCACCGCTTCAGGGAAAGCTTTTCTCGGCCTGAGGCCTCTAACATACTGTGGCCTTCTCAAGGCCCGTGACAACAACCACCGCTTCAGGGAAAGCTTTTCTAGGCCTAAGGCCTCTAACATACTGTGGCCTTCTCAAGGCCCGTGACAACAACCACCGCTTCAGGGAAAGCTTTTCTCGGCTTAAGGCCTCTAACATACTGTGGCCTTCTCAAGGCCCGTGACAACAACCACCGCTTCAGGGAAAGCTTTTCTCGGCCTGAGGCCTCTAACATACTGTGGCCTTCTCAAGGCCCGTGACAACAACCACCGCTTCAGGGAAAGCTTTTCTAGGCCTAAGGCCTCTAACATACTGTGGCCTTCTCAAGGCCCGTGACAACAACCACCGCTTCAGGGAAAGCTTTTCTCGGCCTGAGGCCTCTAACATACTGTGGCCTTCTCAAGGCCCGTGACAACAACCACCGCTTCAGGGAAAGCTTTTCTCGGCCTGAGGCCTCTAACATACTGTGGCCTTCTCAAGGCCCGTGACAACAACCACCGCTTCAGGGAAAGCTTTTCTAGGCCTAAGGCCTCTAACATACTGTGGCCTTCTCAAGGCCCGTGACAACAACCACTGCTTCAGGGAAAGCTTTTCTCGGCCTGAGGCCTCTAACATACTGTGGCCTTCTCAAGGCCCGTGACAACAACCACCGCTTCAGGGAAAGCTTTTCTAGGCCTAAGGCCTCTAACATACTGTGGCCTTCTCAAGGCCCGTGACAACAACCACTGCTTCAGGGAAAGCTTTTCTCGGCCTGAGGCCTCTAACATATTACGGCCTTCTCTAGGCCTGTGACAACAACCACCGCTTCAGGGAAAGCTTTTCTCGGCCTGAGGCCTATAACATACTGCGGCCTTCTCAAGGCCCGTGACAACAACCACCGCTTCGGGAAAGCTTTTCTAGGCCTAAGGCCTCTAACATACTGTGGCCTTCTCAAGGCCCGTGACAACAACCACCGCTTCAGGGAAAGCTTTTCTCGGCCTGAGGCCTCTAACATACTGTGGCCTTCTCAAGGCCCGTGACAACAACCACCGCTTCAGGGAAAGCTTTTCTCGGCCTGAGGCCTCTAACATACTGTGGCCTTCTCAAGGCCCGTGACAACAACCACCGCTTCAGGGAAAGCTTTTCTCGGCCTGAGGCCTCTAACATACTGTGGCCTTCTCAAGGCCCGTGACAACAACCACCGCTTCAGGGAAAGCTTTTCTCGGCCTGAGGCCTCTAACATACTGTGGCCTTCTCAAGGCCCGTGACAACAACCACCGCTTCAGGGAAAGCTTTTCTCGGCCTGAGGCCTCTAACATACTGTGGCCTTCTCAAGGCCCGTGACAACAACCACCGCTTCAGGGAAAGCTTTTCTCGGCCAGAGGCCTCTAACATACTGTGGCCTTCTCAAGGCCCGTGACAACAACCACCGCTTCAGGGAAAGCTTTTCTAGGCCTAAGGCCTCTAACATACTGTGGCCTTCTCAAGGCCCGTGACAACAACCACCGCTTCAGGGAAAGCTTATCTCGGCCAGAGGCCTCTAACATACTGTGGCCTTCTCAAGGCCCGTGACAACAACCACCGCTTCAGGGAAAGCTTTTCTAGGCCTAAGGCCTCTAACATACTGTGGCCTTCTCAAGGCCCGTGACAACAACCACCGCTTCAGGGAAAGCTTTTCTCGGCCTGAGGCCTCTAACATACTGTGGCATTCTCAAGGCCCGTGACAACAACCACCGCTTCGGGGAAAGCTTTTCTAGGCCTAAGGCCTCTAACATACTGTGGCCTTCTCAAGGCCCATGACAACAACCACCGCTTCAGGGAAAGCTTTTCTCGGCCTGAGGCCTCTAACATACTGTGGCCTTCTCAAGGCCCGTGACAACAACCACCGCTTCAGGGAAAGCTTTTCTCGGCCTGAGGCCTCTAACATACTGTGGCCTTCTCAAGGCCCGTGACAACAACCACCGCTTCAGGGAAAGCTTTTCTAGGCCTAAGGCCTCTAACATACTGTGGCCTTCTCAAGGCCCGTGACAACAACCACCGCTTCAGGGAAAGCTTTTCTCGGCCTGAGGCCTCTAACATACTGTGGCCTTCTCAAGGCCCGTGACAACAACCACCGCTTCGGGGAAAGCTTTTCTCGGCCTAAGGCCTCTAACATACTGTGGCCTTCTCAAGGCCCGTGACAACAACCACCGCTTCAGGGAAAGCTTTTCTCGGCCTGAGGCCTCTAACATACTGTGGCCTTCTCAAGGCCCGTGACAACAACCACCGCTTCAGGGAAAGCTTTTCTCGGCCTGAGGCCTCGAACATACTGTGGCCTTCTCAAGGCCCGTGACAACAACCACCGCTTCAGGGAAAGCTTTTCTCGGCCTGAGGCCTCTAACATACTGTGGCCTTCTCAAGGCCCGTGACAACAACCACCGCTTCAGGAAAGCTTTTCTAGGCCTAAGGCCTCTAACATACTGTGGCCTTCTCAAGGCCCGTGACAACAACCACCGCTTCGGGGAAAGCTTTTCTAGGCCTAAGGCCTCTAACATACTGTGGCCTTCTCAAGGCCCGTGACAACAACCACCGCTTCAGGGAAAGCTTTTCTCGGCCTGAGGCCTCTAACATACTCTGGCCTTCTCAAGGCCCGTGACAACAACCACCGCTTCGGGGAAAGCTTTTCTAGGCCTAAGGCCTCTAACATACTGTGGCCTTCTCAAGGCCCGTGACAACAACCACCGCTTCAGGGAAAGCTTTTCTCGGCCTGAGGCCTCTAACATACTGTGGCCTTCTCAAGGCCCGTGACAACAACCACCGCTTCAGGGAAAGCTTTTCTCGGCCTGAGGCCTCTAACATACTGTGGCCTTCTCAAGGCCCGTGACAACAACCACCGCTTCAGGGAAAGCTTTTCTCGGCCTAAGGCCTCTAACATACTGTGGCCTTCTCAAGGCCCGTGACAACAACCACCGCTTCAGGGAAAGCTTTTCTAGGCCTAAGGCCTCTAACATACTGTGGCCTTCTCAAGGCCCGTGACAACAACCACCGCTTCAGGGAAAGCTTTTCTCGGCCTGAGGCCTCTAACATACTGTGGCCTTCTCAAGGCCCGTGACAACAACCACCGCTTCAGGGAAAGCTTTTCTCGGCCTAAGGCCTCTAACATACTGTGGCCTTCTCAAGGCCCGTGACAACAACCACCGCTTCAGGGAAAGCTTTTCTCGGCCTGAGGCCTATAACATACTGTGGCCTTCTCAAGGGCCGTGACAACAACAACCGCTTCAGGGAAAGCTTTTCTCGGCCTGAGGCCTCTAACATACTGTGGCCTTCTCAAGGCCCGTGACAACAACCACCGCTTCAGGGAAAGCTTTTCTCGGCCTGAGGCCTCTAACATACTGTGGCCTTCTCAAGGCTCGTGACAACAACCACCGCTTCAGGGAAAGCTTTTCTAGGCCTAAGGCCTCTAACATACTGTGGCCTTCTCAAGGCCCGTGACAACAACCACCGCTTCAGGGAAAGCTTTTCTCGGCCTGAGGCCTCTAACATACTGTGGCCTTCTCAAGGCCCGTGACAACAACCACCGCTTCAGGGAAAGCTTTTCTAGGCCTAAGGCCTCTAACATACTGTGGCCTTCTCAAGGCCCGTGACAACAACCACCGCTTCAGGGAAAGCTTTTCTCGGCCTGAGGCCTCTAACATACTGTGGCCTTCTCAAGGCCCGTGACAACAACCACCGCTTCAGGGAAAGCTTTTCTAGGCCTAAGGCCTCTAACATACTGTGGCCTTCTCAAGGCCCGTGACAACAACCACCGCTTCAGGGAAAGCTTTTCTCGGCCTGAGGCCTCTAACATACTGTGGCCTTCTCAAGGCCCGTGACAACAACCACCGCTTCAGGGAAAGCTTTTCTCGGCCTGAGGCCTCTAACATACTGTGGCCTTCTCAAGGCCCGTGACAACAACCACCGCTTCAGGGAAAGCTTTTCTAGGCCTAAGGCCTCTAACATACTGTGGCCTTCTCAAGGCCCGTGACAACAACCACCGCTTCAGGGAAAGCTTTTCTCGGCCTGAGGCCTCTAACATACTGTGGCCTTCTCAAGGCCCGTGACAACAACCACCGCTTCAGGGAAAGCTTTTCTAGGCCTAAGGCCTCTAACATACTGTGGCCTTCTCAAGGCCCGTGACAACAACCACCGCTTCAGGGAAAGCTTTTCTAGGCCTAAGGCCTCTAACATACTGTGGCCTTCTCAAGGCCCGTGACAACAACCACCGCTTCAGGGAAAGCTTTTCTCGGCCTGAGGCCTCTAACATATTACGGCCTTCTCTAGGCCCGTGACAACAACCACCGCTTCAGGGAAAGCTTTTCTCGGCCTGAGGCCTCTAACATACTGTGGCCTTCTCAAGGCCCGTGACAACAACCACCGCTTCAGGGAAAGCTTTTCTCGGCCTGAGGCCTCTAACATACTGTGGCCTTCTCAAGGCCCGTGACAACAACCACCGCTTCAGGGAAAGCTTTTCTAGGCCTAAGGCCTCTAACATACTGTGGCCTTCTCAAGGCCCGTGACAACAACCACCGCTTCAGGGAAAGCTTTTCTCGGCCTAAGGCCTCTAACATACTGTGGCCTTCTCAAGGCCCGTGACAACAACCACCGCTTCAGGGAAAGCTTTTCTCGGCCTGAGGCCTCTAACATACTGTGGCCTTCTCAAGGCCCGTGACACCAACCACCGCTTCAGGGAAAGCTTTTCTCGGCCTGAGGCCTCTAACATACTGTGGCCTTCTCAAGGCCCGTGACAACAACCACCGCTTCAGGGAAAGCTTTTCTAGGCCTAAGGCCTCTAACATACTGTGGCCTTCTCAAGGCCCGTGACAACAACCACCGCTTCAGGGAAAGCTTTTCTCGGCCTAAGGCCTCTAACATACTGTGGCCTTCTCAAGGCCCGTGACAACAACCACCGCTTCAGGGAAAGCTTTTCTCGGCCTGAGGCCTCTAACATATTACGGCCTTCTCTAGGCCCGTGACAACAACCACCGCTTCAGGGAAAGCTTTTCTAGGCCTAAGGCCTCTAACATACTGTGGCCTTCTCAAGGCCCGTGACAACAACCACCGCTTCAGGGAAAGCTTTTCTCGGCCTAAGGCCTCTAACATACTGTGGCCTTCTCAAGGCCCGTGACAACAACCACCGCTTCAGGGAAAGCTTTTCTCGGCCTGAGGCCTCTAACATATTACGGCCTTCTCTAGGCCCGTGACAACAACCACCGCTTCAGGGAAAGCTTTTCTCGGCCTGAGGCCTGTAACATACTGCGGCCTTCTCAAGGCCCGTGACAACAACCACCGCTTCGGGGAAAGCTTTTCTAGGCCTAAGGCCTCTAACATACTGTGGCCTTCTCAAGGCCCGTGACAACAACCACCGCTTCAGGGAAAGCTTTTCTCGGCCTGAGGCCTCTAACATACTGTGGCCTTCTCAAGGCCCGTGACAACAACCACCGCTTCAGGGAAAGCTTTTCTCGGCTTAAGGCCTCTAACATACTGTGGCCTTCTCAAGGCCCGTGACAACAACCACCGCTTCAGGGAAAGCTTTTCTCGGCCTGAGGCCTCTAACATACTGTGGCCTTCTCAAGGCCCGTGACAACAACCACCGCTTCAGGGAAAGCTTTTCTCGGCCTAAGGCCTCTAACATACTGTGGCCTTCTCAAGGCCCGTGACAACAACCACCGCTTCAGGGAAAGCTTTTCTCGGCCTGAGGCCTCTAACATACTGTGGCCTTCTCAAGGCCCGTGACAACAACCACCGCTTCAGGGAAAGCTTTTCTAGGCCTAAGGCCTCTAACATACTGTGGCCTTCTCAAGGCCCGTGACAACAACCACCGCTTCAGGGAAAGCTTTTCTAGGCCTAAGGCCTCTAACATACTGTGGCCTTCTCAAGGCCCGTGACAACAACCACCGCTTCAGGGAAAGCTTTTCTCGGCCTGAGGCCTCTAACATACTGTGGCCTTCTCAAGGCCCGTGACAACAACCACCGCTTCAGGGAAAGCTTTTCTCGGCCTGAGGCCTCTAACATACTGTGGCCTTCTCAAGGCCCGTGACAACAACCACCGCTTCAGGGAAAGCTTTTCTAGGCCTAAGGCCTCTAACATACTGTGGCCTTCTCAAGGCCCGTGACAACAACCACCGCTTCAGGGAAAGCTTTTCTAGGCCTAAGGCCTCTAACATACTGTGGCCTTCTCAAGGCCCGTGACAACAACCACTGCTTCAGGGAAAGCTTTTCTCGGCCTGAGGCCTCTAACATATTACGGCCTTCTCTAGGCCCGTGACAACAACCACCGCTTCAGGGAAAGCTTTTCTCGGCCTAAGGCCTCTAACATACTGTGGCCTTCTCAAGGCCCGTGACAACAACCACCGCTTCAGGGAAAGCTTTTCTCGGCCTGAGGCCTCTAACATACTGTGGCCTTCTCAAGGCCCGTGACAACAACCACCGCTTCAGGGAAAGCTTTTCTCGGCCTGAGGCCTCTAACATACTGTGGCCTTCTCAAGGCCCGTGACAACAACCACCGCTTCAGGGAAAGCTTTTCTAGGCCTAAGGCCTCTAACATACTGTGGCCTTCTCAAGGCCCGTGACAACAACCACCGCTTCAGGGAAAGCTTTTCTCGGCCTGAGGCCTCTAACATACTGTGGCCTTCTCAAGGCCCGTGACAACAACCACCGCTTCAGGGAAAGCTTTTCTAGGCCTAAGGCCTCTAACATACTGTGGCCTTCTCAAGGCCCGTGACAACAACCACCGCTTCAGGGAAAGCTTTTCTCGGCCTGAGGCCTCTAACATACTGTGGCCTTCTCAAGGCCCGTGACAACAACCACCGCTTCAGGGAAAGCTTTTCTCGGCCTAAGGCCTCTAACATACTGTGGCCTTCTCAAGGCCCGTGACAACAACCACCGCTTCAGGGAAAGCTTTTCTAGGCCTAAGGCCTCTAACATACTGTGGCCTTCTCAAGGCCCGTGACAACAACCACCGCTTCAGGGAAAGCTTTTCTCGGCCTGAGGCCTCTAACATATTACGGCCTTCTCTAGGCCCGTGACAACAACCACCGCTTCAGGGAAAGCTTTTCTAGGCCTAAGGCCTCTAACATACTGTGGCCTTCTCAAGGCCCGTGACAACAACCACCGCTTCAGGGAAAGCTTTTCTCGGCCTGAGGCCTCTAACATACTGTGGCCTTCTCAAGGCCCGTGACACCAACCACCGCTTCAGGGAAAGCTTTTCTCGGCCTGAGGCCTCTAACATACTGTGGCCTTCTCAAGGCCCGTGACAACAACCACCGCTTCAGGGAAAGCTTTTCTCGGCCTGAGGCCTCTAACATACTGTGGCCTTCTCAAGGCCCGTGACAACAACCACCGCTCCAGGGAAAGCTTTTCTCGGCCTGAGGCCTCTAACATACTGTGGCCTTCTCAAGGCCCGTGACAACAACCACCGCTTCAGGGAAAGCTTTTCTAGGCCTAAGGCCTCTAACATACTGTGGCCTTCTCAAGGCCCGTGACAACAACCACCGCTTCAGGGAAAGCTTTTCTCGGCCTGAGGCCTCTAACATACTGTGGCCTTCTCAAGGCCCGTGACAACAACCACCGCTTCAGGGAAAGCTTTTCTAGGCCTAAGGCCTCTAACATACTGTGGCCTTCTCAAGGCCCGTGACAACAACCACCGCTTCAGGGAAAGCTTTTCTCGGCCTGAGGCCTCTAACATACTGTGGCCTTCTCAAGGCCCGTGACAACAACCACCGCTTCAGGGAAAGCTTTTCTCGGCCTGAGGCCTCTAACATACTGTGGCCTTCTCAAGGCCCGTGACAACAACCACCGCTTCAGGGAAAGCTTTTCTAGGCCTAAGGCCTCTAACATACTGTGGCCTTCTCAAGGCCCGTGACAACAACCACCGCTTCAGGGAAAGCTTTTCTCGGCCTGAGGCCTCTAACATACTGTGGCCTTCTCAAGGCCCGTGACAACAACCACCGCTTCAGGGAAAGCTTTTCTAGGCCTAAGGCCTCTAACATACTGTGGCCTTCTCAAGGCCCGTGACAACAACCACCGCTTCAGGGAAAGCTTTTCTCGGCCTGAGGCCTCTAACATACTGTGGCCTTCTCAAGGCCCGTGACAACAACCACCGCTTCAGGGAAAGCTTTTCTAGGCCTAAGGCCTCTAACATACTGTGGCCTTCTCAAGGCCCGTGACAACAACCACCGCTTCAGGGAAAGCTTTTCTAGGCCTAAGGCCTCTAACATACTGTGGCCTTCTCAAGGCCCGTGACAACAACCACCGCTTCAGGGAAAGCTTTTCTCGGCCTGAGGCCTCTAACATACTGTGGCCTTCTCAAGGCCCGTGACAACAACCACCGCTTCAGGGAAAGCTTTTCTAGGCCTAAGGCCTCTAACATACTGTGGCCTTCTCAAGGCCCGTGACAACAACCACCGCTTCAGGGAAAGCTTTTCTCGGCCTGAGGCCTCTAACATACTGTGGCCTTCTCAAGGCCCGTGACAACAACCACCGCTTCAGGGAAAGCTTTTCTAGGCCTAAGGCCTCTAACATACTGTGGCCTTCTCAAGGCCCGTGACAACAACCACCGCTTCAGGGAAAGCTTTTCTCGGCCTGAGGCCTCTAACATACTGTGGCCTTCTCAAGGCCCGTGACAACAACCACCGCTTCAGGGAAAGCTTTTCTAGGCCTGAGGCCTCTAACATACTGTGGCCTTCTCAAGGCCCGTGACAACAACCACCGCTTCGGGGAAAGCTTTTCTAGGCCTAAGGCCTCTAACATACTGTGGCCTTCTCAAGGCCCGTGACAACAACCACCGCTTCAGGGAAAGCTTTTCTCGGCCTGAGGCCTCTAACATATTACGGCCTTCTCTAGGCCCGTGACAACAACCACCGCTTCAGGGAAAGCTTTTCTCGGCCTGAGGCCTCGAACATACTGTGGCCTTCTCAAGGCCCGTGACAACAACCACCGCTTCAGGGAAAGCTTTTCTCGGCCTGAGGCCTCTAACATACTGTGGCCTTCTCAAGGCCCGTGACAACAACCACCGCTTCGGGGAAAGCTTTTCTCGGCCTAAGGCCTCTAACATACTGTGGCCTTCTCAAGGCCCGTGACAACAACCACCGCTTCAGGGAAAGCTTTTCTCGGCCTGAGGCCTCTAACATACTGTGGCCTTCTCAAGGCCCGTGACAACAACCACCGCTTCAGGGAAAGCTTTTCTCGGCCTGAGGCCTCTAACATACTGTGGCCTTCTCAAGGCCCGTGACAACAACCACCGCTTCAGGGAAAGCTTTTCTAGGCCTAAGGCCTCTAACATACTGTGGCCTTCTCAAGGCCCGTGACAACAACCACCGCTTCAGGGAAAGCTTTTCTCGGCCTGAGGCCTCTAACATACTGTGGCCTTCTCAAGGCCCGTGACAACAACCACCGCTTCAGGGAAAGCTTTTCTCGGCCTGAGGCCTCTAACATACTGTGGCCTTCTCAAGGCCCGTGACAACAACCACCGCTTCAGGGAAAGCTTTTCTCGGCCTGAGGCCTCTAACATACTGTGGCCTTCTCAAGGCCCGTGACAACAACCACCGCTTCAGGGAAAGCTTTTCTAGGCCTAAGGCCTCTAACATACTGTGGCCTTCTCAAGGCCCGTGACAACAACCACCGCTTCAGGGAAAGCTTTTCTCGGCCTGAGGCCTCTAACATACTGTGGCCTTCTCAAGGCCCGTGACAACAACCACCGCTTCGGGGAAAGCTTTTCTCGGCCTGAGGCCTCTAACATACTGTGGCCTTCTCAAGGCCCGTGACAACAACCACCGCTTCAGGGAAAGCTTTTCTCGGCCTGAGGCCTCTAACATACTGTGGCCTTCTCAAGGCCCGTGACAACAACCACCGCTTCAGGGAAAGCTTTTCTAGGCCTAAGGCCTCTAACATACTGTGGCCTTCTCAAGGCCCGTGACAACAACCACCGCTTCAGGGAAAGCTTTTCTCGGCCTGAGGCCTCTAACATACTGTGGCCTTCTCAAGGCCCGTGACAACAACCACCGCTTCAGGGAAAGCTTTTCTCGGCCTGAGGCCTCTAACATACTGTGGCATTCTCAAGGCCCGTGACAACAACCACCGCTTCGGGGAAAGCTTTTCTAGGCCTAAGGCCTCTAACATACTGTGGCCTTCTCAAGGCCCGTGACAACAACCACCGCTTCAGGGAAAGCTTTTCTCGGCCTGAGGCCTCTAACATACTGTGGCATTCTCAAGGCCCGTGACAACAACCACCGCTTCGGGGAAAGCTTTTCTAGGCCTAAGGCCTCTAACATACTGTGGCCTTCTCAAGGCCCGTGACAACAACCACCGCTTCAGGGAAAGCTTATCTCGGCCAGAGGCCTCTAACATACTGTGGCCTTCTCAAGGCCCGTGACAACAACCACCGCTTCAGGGAAAGCTTTTCTAGGCCTAAGGCCTCTAACATACTGTGGCCTTCTCAAGGCCCGTGACAACAACCACCGCTTCAGGGAAAGCTTTTCTCGGCCTGAGGCCTCTAACATACTGTGGCATTCTCAAGGCCCGTGACAACAACCACCGCTTCGGGGAAAGCTTTTCTCGGCCTGAGGCCTCTAACATACTGTGGCCTTCTCAAGGCCCGTGACAACAACCACCGCTTCAGGGAAAGCTTTTCTCGGCCTGAGGCCTCTAACATACTGTGGCCTTCTCAAGGCCCGTGACAACAACCACCGCTTCAGGGAAAGCTTTTCTCGGCCTGAGGCCTCTAACATACTGTGGCCTTCTCAAGGCCCGTGACAACAACCACCGCTTCAGGGAAAGCTTTTCTCGGCCTGAGGCCTCTAACATACTGTGGCCTTCTCAAGGCCCGTGACAACAACCACCGCTTCAGGAAAGCTTTTCTAGGCCTAAGGCCTCTAACATACTGTGGCCTTCTCAAGGCCCGTGACAACAACCACCGCTTCAGGGAAAGCTTTTCTAGGCCTAAGGCCTCTAACATACTGTGGCCTTCTCAAGGCCCGTGACAACAACCACCGCTTCAGGGAAAGCTTTTCTCGGCCTGAGGCCTCTAACATATTACGGCCTTCTCTAGGCCCGTGACAACAACCACCGCTTCAGGGAAAGCTTTTCTCGGCCTGAGGCCTATAACATACTGCGGCCTTCTCAAGGCCCGTGACAACAACCACCGCTTCGGGGAAAGCTTTTCTAGGCCTAAGGCCTCTAACATACTGTGGCCTTCTCAAGGCCCGTGACAACAACCACCGCTTCAGGGAAAGCTTTTCTCGGCCTGAGGCCTCTAACATACTGTGGCCTTCTCAAGGCCCGTGACAACAACCACCGCTTCAGGGAAAGCTTTTCTAGGCCTAAGGCCTCTAACATACTGTGGCCTTCTCAAGGCCCGTGACAACAACCACCGCTTCAGGGAAAGCTTTTCTCGGCCTGAGGCCTCTAACATACTGTGGCCTTCTCAAGGCCCGTGACAACAACCACCGCTTCAGGGAAAGCTTTTCTCGGCCTGAGGCCTCTAACATACTGTGGCCTTCTCAAGGCCCGTGACAACAACCACCGCTTCAGGGAAAGCTTTTCTAGGCCTAAGGCCTCTAACATACTGTGGCCTTCTCAAGGCCCGTGACAACAACCACCGCTTCAGGGAAAGCTTTTCTCGGCCTGAGGCCTCTAACATACTGTGGCCTTCTCAAGGCCCGTGACAACAACCACCGCTTCAGGGAAAGCTTTTCTCGGCCTGAGGCCTCTAACATACTGTGGCCTTCTCAAGGCCCGTGACAACAACCACCGCTTCAGGGAAAGCTTTTCTCGGCCTGAGGCCTCTAACATACTGTGGCCTTCTCAAGGCCCGTGACAACAACCACCGCTTCAGGGAAAGCTTTTCTCGGCCTGAGGCCTCTAACATACTGTGGCCTTCTCAAGGCCCGTGACAACAACCACCGCTTCAGGGAAAGCTTTTCTAGGCCTGAGGCCTCTAACATACTGTGGCCTTCTCAAGGCCCGTGACAACAACCACCGCTTCAGGGAAAGCTTTTCTAGGCCTAAGGCCTCTAACATACTGTGGCCTTCTCAAGGCCCGTGACAACAACCACTGCTTCAGGGAAAGCTTTTCTCGGCCTGAGGCCTCTAACATATTACGGCCTTCTCTAGGCCCGTGACAACAACCACCGCTTCAGGGAAAGCTTTTCTAGGCCTAAGGCCTCTAACATACTGTGGCCTTCTCAAGGCCCGTGACAAAAACCACCACTTCAGGGAAAGCTTTTCTCGGCTTAAGGCCTCTAACATACTGTGGCCTTCTCTAGGCCTGTGACAACAACCACCGCTTCAGGGAAAGCTTTTCTCGGCCTGAGGCCTATAACATACTGCGGCCTTCTCAAGGCCCGTGACAACAACCACCGCTTCGGGGAAAGCTTTTCTCGGCCTAAGGCCTCTAACATACAGTGGCCTTCTCAAGGCCCGTGACAACAACCACCGCTTCAGGGAAAGCTTATCTCGGCCTGAGGCCTCTAACATACTGTGGCCTTCTCAAGGCCCGTGACAACAACCACCGCTTCAGGGAAAGCTTTTCTCGGCCTAAGGCCTCTAACATACTGTGGCCTTCTCAAGGCCCGTGACAACAACCACCGCTTCAGGGAAAGCTTATCTCGGCCTGAGGCCTCTAACATACTGTGGCCTTCTCAAGGCCCGTGACAACAACCACCGCTTCAGGGAAAGCTTTTCTAGGCCTAAGGCCTCTAACATACTGTGGCCTTCTCAAGGCCCGTGACAACAACCACCGCTTCAGGGAAAGCTTTTCTCGGCCTGAGGCCTCTAACATACTGTGGCCTTCTCAAGGCCCGTGACAACAACCACCGCTTCGGGGAAAGCTTTTCTCGGCCTGAGGCCTCTAACATACTGTGGCCTTCTCAAGGCCCGTGACAACAACCACCGCTTCAGGGAAAGCTTTTCTCGGCCTGAGGCCTCTAACATACTGTGGCCTTCTCAAGGCCCGTGACAACAACCACCGCTTCTGGGAAAGCTTTTCTAGGCCTAAGGCCTCTAACATACTGTGGCCTTCTCAAGGCCCGTGACAACAACCACCGCTTCAGGGAAAGCTTTTCTCGGCCTGAGGCCTCTAACATACTGTGGCCTTCTCAAGGCCCGTGACAACAACCACCGCTTCAGGGAAAGCTTTTCTCGGCCTGAGGCCTCTAACATACTGTGGCCTTCTCAAGGCCCGTGACAACAACCACCGCTTCAGGGAAAGCTTTTCTCGGCCTGAGGCCTCTAACATACTGTGGCCTTCTCAAGGCCCGTGACAACAACCACCGCTTCAGGGAAAGCTTTTCTAGGCCTAAGGCCTCTAACATACTGTGGCCTTCTCAAGGCCCGTGACAACAACCACCGCTTCAGGGAAAGCTTTTCTCGGCCTGAGGCCTCTAACATACTGTGGCCTTCTCAAGGCCCGTGACAACAACCACCGCTTCAGGGAAAGCTTTTCTCGGCCTGAGGCCTCTAACATACTGTGGCCTTCTCAAGGCCCGTGACAACAACCACCGCTTCAGGGAAAGCTTTTCTAGGCCTAAGGCCTCTAACATACTGTGGCCTTCTCAAGGCCCGTGACAACAACCACCGCTTCAGGGAAAGCTTTTCTCGGCCTGAGGCCTCTAACATACTGTGGCCTTCTCAAGGCCCGTGACAACAACCACCGCTTCAGGGAAAGCTTTTCTCGGCCTAAGGCCTCTAACATACTGTGGCCTTCTCAAGGCCCGTGACAACAACCACCGCTTCAGGGAAAGCTTTTCTCGGCCTGAGGCCTCTAACATACTGTGGCCTTCTCAAGGCCCGTGACAACAACCACCGCTTCAGGGAAAGCTTTTCTAGGCCTAAGGCCTCTAACATACTGTGGCCTTCTCAAGGCCCGTGACAACAACCACTGCTTCAGGGAAAGCTTTTCTCGGCCTGAGGCCTCTAACATATTACGGCCTTCTCTAGGCCTGTGACAACAACCACCGCTTCAGGGAAAGCTTTTCTCGGCCTGAGGCCTATAACATACTGCGGCCTTCTCAAGGCCCGTGACAACAACCACCGCTTCGGGGAAAGCTTTTCTAGGCCTAAGGCCTCTAACATACTGTGGCCTTCTCAAGGCCCGTGACAACAACCACCGCTTCAGGGAAAGCTTTTCTCGGCCTGAGGCCTCTAACATACTGTGGCCTTCTCAAGGCCCGTGACAACAACCACCGCTTCAGGGAAAGCTTTTCTAGGCCTAAGGCCTCTAACATACTGTGGCCTTCTCAAGGCCCGTGACAACAACCACCGCTTCAGGGAAAGCTTTTCTCGGCCTGAGGCCTCTAACATACTGTGGCCTTCTCAAGGCCCGTGACAACAACCACCGCTTCAGGGAAAGCTTTTCTAGGCCTAAGGCCTCTAACATACTGTGGCCTTCTCAAGGCCCGTGACAACAACCACCGCTTCAGGGAAAGCTTTTCTCGGCCTGAGGCCTCTAACATACTGTGGCCTTCTCAAGGCCCGTGACAACAACCACCGCTTCAGGGAAAGCTTTTCTCGGCCTGAGGCCTCTAACATACTGTGGCCTTCTCAAGGCCCGTGACAACAACCACCGCTTCAGGGAAAGCTTTTCTAGGCCTAAGGCCTCTAACATACTGTGGCCTTCTCAAGGCCCGTGACAACAACCACCGCTTCAGGGAAAGCTTTTCTCGGCCTGAGGCCTCTAACATATTACGGCCTTCTCTAGGCCCGTGACAACAACCACCGCTTCAGGGAAAGCTTTTCTAGGCCTAAGGCCTCTAACATACTGTGGCCTTCTCAAGGCCCGTGACAACAACCACCGCTTCAGGGAAAGCTTTTCTCGGCCTGAGGCCTCTAACATACTGTGGCCTTCTCAAGGCCCGTGACAACAACCACCGCTTCAGGGAAAGCTTTTCTCGGCCTGAGGCCTCTAACATACTGTGGCCTTCTCAAGGCCCGTGACAACAACCACCGCTTCAGGGAAAGCTTTTCTCGGCCTGAGGCCTCTAACATACTGTGGCCTTCTCAAGGCCCGTGACAACAACCACCGCTTCAGGGAAAGCTTTTCTCGGCCTGAGGCCTCTAACATACTGTGGCCTTCTCAAGGCCCGTGACAACAACCACCGCTTCGGGGAAAGCTTTTCTCGGCTTAAGGCCTCTAACATACTGTGGCCTTCTCAAGGCCCGTGACAACAACCACCGCTTCAGGGAAAGCTTTTCTCGGCCTGAGGCCTCTAACATACTGTGGCCTTCTCAAGGCCCGTGACAACAACCACCGCTTCAGGGAAAGCTTTTCTCGGCCTAAGGCCTCTAACATACTGTGGCCTTCTCAAGGCCCGTGACAACAACCACCGCTTCAGGGAAAGCTTTTCTCGGCCTGAGGCCTCTAACATACTGTGGCCTTCTCAAGGCCCGTGACAACAACCACCGCTTCAGGGAAAGCTTTTCTCGGCCTGAGGCCTCTAACATACTGTGGCCTTCTCAAGGCCCGTGACAACAACCACCGCTTCAGGGAAAGCTTTTCTAGGCCTAAGGCCTCTAACATACTGTGGCCTTCTCAAGGCCCGTGACAACAACCACCGCTTCAGGGAAAGCTTTTCTAGGCCTAAGGCCTCTAACATACTGTGGCCTTCTCAAGGCCCGTGACAACAACCACCGCTTCAGGGAAAGCTTTTCTCGGCCTGAGGCCTCTAACATACTGTGGCCTTCTCAAGGCCCGTGACAACAACCACCGCTTCAGGGAAAGCTTTTCTCGGCCTGAGGCCTCTAACATACTGTGGCCTTCTCTAGGCCCGTGACAACAACCACCGCTTCAGGGAAAGCTTTTCTAGGCCTAAGGCCTCTAACATACTGTGGCCTTCTCAAGGCCCGTGACAACAACCACTGCTTCAGGGAAAGCTTTTCTCGGCCTGAGGCCTCTAACATACTGTGGCCTTCTCAAGGCCCGTGACAACAACCACCGCTTCAGGGAAAGCTTTTCTCGGCCTGAGGCCTCTAACATACTGTGGCCTTCTCAAGGCCCGTGACAACAACCACCGCTTCGGGGAAAGCTTTTCTCGGCTTAAGGCCTCTAACATACTGTGGCCTTCTCAAGGCCCGTGACAACAACCACCGCTTCAGGGAAAGCTTTTCTCGGCCTGAGGCCTCTAACATACTGTGGCCTTCTCAAGGCCCGTGACAACAACCACCGCTTCAGGGAAAGCTTTTCTAGGCCTAAGGCCTCTAACATACTGTGGCCTTCTCAAGGCCCGTGACAACAACCACCGCTTCAGGGAAAGCTTTTCTCGGCCTGAGGCCTCTAACATACTGTGGCCTTCTCAAGGCCCGTGACAACAACCACCGCTTCAGGGAAAGCTTTTCTAGGCCTAAGGCCTCTAACATACTGTGGCCTTCTCAAGGCCCGTGACAACAACCACCGCTTCAGGGAAAGCTTTTCTCGGCCTGAGGCCTCTAACATACTGTGGCCTTCTCAAGGCCCGTGACAACAACCACCGCTTCAGGGAAAGCTTTTCTAGGCCTAAGGCCTCTAACATACTGTGGCCTTCTCAAGGCCCGTGACAACAACCACCGCTTCAGGGAAAGCTTTTCTCGGCCTAAGGCCTCGAACATACTGTGGCCTTCTCTAGGCCTGTGACAACAACCACCGCTTCAGGGAAAGCTTTTCTCGGCCTGAGGCCTCTAACATACTGTGGCCTTCTCAAGGCCCGTGACAACAACCACCGCTTCAGGGAAAGCTTATCTCGGCCTGAGGCCTCTAACATACTGTGGCCTTCTCAAGGCCCGTGACAACAACCACCGCTTCAGGGAAAGCTTTTCTCGGCCTGAGGCCTCTAACATACTGTGGCCTTCTCAAGGCCCGTGACAACAACCACCGCTTCAGGGAAAGCTTTTCTAGGCCTAAGGCCTCTAACATACTGTGGCCTTCTCAAGGCCCGTGACAACAACCACCGCTTCAGGGAAAGCTTTTCTCGGCCTGAGGCCTCTAACATACTGTGGCCTTCTCAAGGCCCGTGACAACAACCACCGCTTCGGGGAAAGCTTTTCTCGGCCTGAGGCCTCTAACATACTGTGGCCTTCTCAAGGCCCGTGACAACAACCACTGCTTCAGGGAAAGCTTTTCTCGGCCTGAGGCCTCTAACATACTGTGGCCTTCTCAAGGCCCGTGACAACAACCACCGCTTCAGGGAAAGCTTTTCTAGGCCTAAGGCCTCTAACATACTGTGGCCTTCTCAAGGCCCGTGACAACAACCACCGCTTCAGGGAAAGCTTTTCTCGGCCTAAGGCCTCTAACATACTGTGGCCTTCTCAAGGCCCGTGACAACAACCACCGCTTCAGGGAAAGCTTTTCTCGGCCTGAGGCCTCTAACATATTACGGCCTTCTCAAGGCCCGTGACAACAACCACCGCTTCAGGGAAAGCTTTTCTAGGCCTAAGGCCTCTAACATACTGTGGCCTTCTCAAGGCCCGTGACAACAACCACCGCTTCAGGGAAAGCTTTTCTCGGCCTGAGGCCTCTAACATACTGTGGCCTTCTCAAGGCCCGTGACAACAACCACCGCTTCAGGGAAAGCTTTTCTCGGCCTGAGGCCTCTAACATACTGTGGCCTTCTCAAGGCCCGTGACAACAACCACCGCTTCAGGGAAAGCTTATCTCGGCCAGAGGCCTCTAACATACTGCGGCCTTCTCAAGGCCCGTGACAACAACCACCGCTTCGGGGAAAGCTTTTCTAGGCCTAAGGCCTCGAACATACTGTGGCCTTCTCAAGGCCCGTGACAAAAACCACCACTTCAGGGAAAGCTTTTCTAGGCCTAAGGCCTCTAACATACTGTGGCCTTCTCAAGGCCCGTGACAAAAACCACCACTTCAGGGAAAGCTTTTCTAGGCCTAAGGCCTCTAACATACTGTGGCCTTCTCAAGGCCCGTGACAAAAACCACCACTTCAGGGAAAGCTTTTCTCGGCTTAAGGCCTCTAACATACTGTGGCCTTCTCTAGGCCTGTGACAACAACCACCGCTTCAGGGAAAGCTTTTCTCGGCCTGAGGCCTATAACATACTGCGGCCTTCTCAAGGCCCGTGACAACAACCACCGCTTCGGGGAAAGCTTTTCTCGGCCTGAGGCCTCTAACATACTGTGGCCTTCTCAAGGCCCGTGACAACAACCACCGCTTCAGGGAAAGCTTTTCTCGGCCTGAGGCCTCTAACATACTGTGGCCTTCTCAAGGCCCGTGACAACAACCACCGCTTCAGGGAAAGCTTTTCTCGGCCTGAGGCCTCTAACATACTGTGGCCTTCTCAAGGCCCGTGACAACAACCACCGCTTCAGGGAAAGCTTTTCTCGGCTTAAGGCCTCTAACATACTGTGGCCTTCTCAAGGCCCGTGACAACAACCACCGCTTCAGGGAAAGCTTATCTCGGCCTGAGGCCTCTAACATACTGTGGCCTTCTCAAGGCCCGTGACAACAACCACCGCTTCAGGGAAAGCTTTTCTAGGCCTAAGGCCTCTAACATACTGTGGCCTTCTCAAGGCCCGTGACAACAACCACCGCTTCAGGGAAAGCTTTTCTCGGCCTGAGGCCTCTAACATACTGTGGCCTTCTCAAGGCCCGTGACAACAACCACCGCTTCAGGGAAAGCTTTTCTCGGCCTGAGGCCTCTAACATACTGTGGCCTTCTCAAGGCCCGTGACAACAACCACCGCTTCGGGGAAAGCTTTTCTAGGCTTAAGGCCTCGAACATACTGTGGCCTTCTCAAGGCCCGTGACAACAACCACCGCTTCAGGGAAAGCTTTTCTCGGCCTGAGGCCTCTAACATATTACGGCCTTCTCTAGGCCCGTGACAACAACCACCGCTTCAGGGAAAGCTTTTCTAGGCCTAAGGCCTCTAACATACTGTGGCCTTCTCAAGGCCCGTGACAACAACCACTGCTTCAGGGAAAGCTTTTCTCGGCCTGAGGCCTCTAACATATTACGGCCTTCTCTAGGCCCGTGACAACAACTACCGCTTCAGGGAAAGCTTTTCTAGGCCTAAGGCCTCTAACATACTGTGGCCTTCTCAAGGCCCGTGACAACAACCACTGCTTCAGGGAAAGCTTTTCTCGGCCTGAGGCCTCTAACATACTGTGGCCTTCTCTAGGCCCGTGACAACCACCGCTTCAGGGAAAGCTTTTCTCGGCCTGAGGCCTATAACATACTGCGGCCTTCTCAAGGCCCGTGACAACAACCACCGCTTCAGGGAAAGCTTTTCTAGGCCTAAGGCCTCTAACATACTGTGGCCTTCTCAAGGCCCGTGACAACAACCACCGCTTCAGGGAAAGCTTTTCTCGGCCTGAGGCCTCTAACATACTGTGGCCTTCTCAAGGCCCGTGACAACAACCACCGCTTCGGGGAAAGCTTTTCTCGGCCTAAGGCCTCTAACATACTGTGGCCTTCTCAAGGCCCGTGACAACAACCACCGCTTCAGGGAAAGCTTTTCTCGGCCTGAGGCCTCTAACATACTGTGGCCTTCTCAAGGCCCGTGACAACAACCACCGCTTCAGGGAAAGCTTTTCTAGGCCTAAGGCCTCTAACATACTGTGGCCTTCTCAAGGCCCGTGACAACAACCACCGCTTCAGGGAAAGCTTTTCTCGGCCTGAGGCCTCTAACATACTGTGGCCTTCTCAAGGCCCGTGACAACAACCACCGCTTCAGGGAAAGCTTTTCTAGGCCTAAGGCCTCTAACATACTGTGGCCTTCTCAAGGCCCGTGACAACAACCACCGCTTCAGGGAAAGCTTTTCTAGGCCTAAGGCCTCTAACATACTGTGGCCTTCTCAAGGCCCGTGACAACAACCACCGCTTCAGGGAAAGCTTTTCTAGGCCTAAGGCCTCTAACATACTGTGGCCTTCTCAAGGCCCGTGACAACAACCACCGCTTCAGGGAAAGCTTTTCTCGGCCTGAGGCCTCTAACATATTACGGCCTTCTCTAGGCCCGTGACAACAACCACCGCTTCAGGGAAAGCTTTTCTCGGCCTGAGGCCTATAACATACTGCGGCCTTCTCAAGGCCCGTGACAACAACCACCGCTTCAGGGAAAGCTTTTCTAGGCCTAAGGCCTCTAACATACTGTGGCCTTCTCAAGGCCCGTGACAACAACCACCGCTTCAGGGAAAGCTTTTCTCGGCCTAAGGCCTCTAACATACTGTGGCCTTCTCAAGGCCCGTGACAACAACCACCGCTTCAGGGAAAGCTTTTCTCGGCCTGAGGCCTCTAACATACTGTGGCCTTCTCAAGGCCCGTGACAACAACCACCGCTTCAGGGAAAGCTTTTCTCGGCCTGAGGCCTCTAACATACTGTGGCCTTCTCAAGGCCCGTGACAACAACCACCGCTTCAGGGAAAGCTTTTCTAGGACTAAGGCCTCTAACATACTGTGGCCTTCTCAAGGCCCGTGACAACAACCACCGCTTCAGGGAAAGCTTTTCTCGGCCTGAGGCCTCTAACATACTGTGGCCTTCTCAAGGCCCGTGACAACAACCACCGCTTCAGGGAAAGCTTTTCTCGGCCTGAGGCCTCTAACATACTGTGGCCTTCTCAAGGCCCGTGACAACAACCACCGCTTCAGGGAAAGCTTTTCTCGGCCTGAGGCCTCTAACATACTGTGGCCTTCTCAAGGCCCGTGACAACAACCACCGCTTCAGGGAAAGCTTTTCTAGGCCTAAGGCCTCTAACATACTGTGGCCTTCTCAAGGCCCGTGACAACAACCACCGCTTCAGGGAAAGCTTTTCTCGGCCTGAGGCCTCTAACATACTGTGGCCTTCTCAAGGCCCGTGACAACAACCACCGCTTCAGGGAAAGCTTTTCTCGGCCTGAGGCCTCTAACATACTGTGGCCTTCTCAAGGCCCGTGACAACAACCACCGCTTCAGGGAAAGCTTTTCTCGGCCTGAGGCCTCTAACATACTGTGGCCTTCTCAAGGCCCGTGACAACAACCACCGCTTCAGGGAAAGCTTTTCTAGGCCTAAGGCCTCTAACATACTGTGGCCTTCTCAAGGCCCGTGACAACAACCACCGCTTCAGGGAAAGCTTTTCTCGGCCTGAGGCCTCTAACATACTGTGGCCTTCTCAAGGCCCGTGACAACAACCACCGCTTCAGGGAAAGCTTTTCTCGGCCTGAGGCCTCTAACATACTGTGGCCTTCTCAAGGCCCGTGACAACAACCACCGCTTCAGGGAAAGCTTTTCTAGGCCTAAGGCCTCTAACATACTGTGGCCTTCTCAAGGCCCGTGACAACAACCACCGCTTCAGGGAAAGCTTTTCTCGGCCTGAGGCCTCTAACATACTGTGGCCTTCTCAAGGCCCGTGACAACAACCACCGCTTCAGGGAAAGCTTTTCTCGGCCTGAGGCCTCTAACATACTGTGGCCTTCTCAAGGCCCGTGACAACAACCACCGCTTCAGGGAAAGCTTTTCTCGGCCTGAGGCCTCTAACATACTGTGGCCTTCTCAAGGCCCGTGACAACAACCACCGCTTCAGGGAAAGCTTTTCTAGGCCTAAGGCCTCTAACATACTGTGGCCTTCTCAAGGCCCGTGACAACAACCACCGCTTCAGGGAAAGCTTTTCTCGGCCTGAGGCCTCTAACATACTGTGGCCTTCTCAAGGCCCGTGACAACAACCACCGCTTCAGGGAAAGCTTTTCTAGGCCTAAGGCCTCTAACATACTGTGGCCTTCTCAAGGCCCGTGACAACAACCACCGCTTCAGGGAAAGCTTTTCTCGGCCTGAGGCCTCTAACATACTGTGGCCTTCTCAAGGCCCGTGACAACAACCACCGCTTCAGGGAAAGCTTTTCTAGGCCTAAGGCCTCTAACATACTGTGGCCTTCTCAAGGCCCGTGACAACAACCACCGCTTCAGGGAAAGCTTTTCTCGGCCTGAGGCCTCTAACATACTGTGGCCTTCTCAAGGCCCGTGACAACAACCACCGCTTCAGGGAAAGCTTTTCTCGGCCTGAGGCCTCTAACATACTGTGGCCTTCTCAAGGCCCGTGACAACAACCACCGCTTCAGGGAAAGCTTTTCTAGGCCTAAGGCCTCTAACATACTGTGGCCTTCTCAAGGCCCGTGACAACAACCACCGCTTCAGGGAAAGCTTTTCTCGGCCTGAGGCCTCTAACATACTGTGGCCTTCTCAAGGCCCGTGACAACAACCACCGCTTCAGGGAAAGCTTTTCTCGGCCTGAGGCCTCTAACATACTGTGGCCTTCTCAAGGCCCGTGACAACAACCACCGCTTCAGGGAAAGCTTTTCTCGGCCTGAGGCCTCTAACATACTGTGGCCTTCTCAAGGCCCGTGACAACAACCACCGCTTCAGGGAAAGCTTTTCTAGGCCTAAGGCCTCTAACATACTGTGGCCTTCTCAAGGCCCGTGACAACAACCACCGCTTCAGGGAAAGCTTTTCTAGGCCTAAGGCCTCTAACATACTGTGGCCTTCTCAAGGCCCGTGACAACAACCACCGCTTCAGGGAAAGCTTTTCTCGGCCTGAGGCCTCTAACATATTACGGCCTTCTCTAGGCCCGTGACAACAACCACCGCTTCAGGGAAAGCTTTTCTCGGCATGAGGCCTCTAACATACTGTGGCCTTCTCAAGGCCCGTGACAACAACCACCGCTTCAGGGAAAGCTTTTCTCGGCCTGAGGCCTCTAACATACTGTGGCCTTCTCAAGGCCCGTGACAACAACCACCGCTTCAGGGAAAGCTTTTCTCGGCCTGAGGCCTCTAACATACTGTGGCCTTCTCAAGGCCCGTGACAACAACCACCGCTTCGGGGAAAGCTTTTCTCGGCCTAAGGCCTCTAACATACTGTGGCCTTCTCAAGGCCCGTGACAACAACCACCGCTTCAGGGAAAGCTTTTCTCGGCCTGAGGCCTCTAACATACTGTGGCCTTCTCAAGGCCCGTGACAACAACCACCGCTTCAGGGAAAGCTTTTCTAGGCCTAAGGCCTCTAACATACTGTGGCCTTCTCAAGGCCCGTGACAACAACCACCGCTTCAGGGAAAGCTTTTCTCGGCCTGAGGCCTCTAACATACTGTGGCCTTCTCAAGGCCCGTGACAACAACCACCGCTTCAGGGAAAGCTTTTCTCGGCCTGAGGCCTCTAACATACTGTGGCCTTCTCAAGGCCCGTGACAACAACCACCGCTTCAGGGAAAGCTTTTCTAGGCCTAAGGCCTCTAACATACTGTGGCCTTCTCAAGGCCCGTGACAACAACCACCGCTTCAGGGAAAGCTTTTCTCGGCCTGAGGCCTCTAACATACTGTGGCCTTCTCAAGGCCCGTGACAACAACCACCGCTTCAGGGAAAGCTTTTCTAGGCCTAAGGCCTCTAACATACTGTGGCCTTCTCAAGGCCCGTGACAACAACCACCGCTTCAGGGAAAGCTTTTCTCGGCCTGAGGCCTCTAACATACTGTGGCCTTCTCAAGGCCCGTGACAACAACCACCGCTTCAGGGAAAGCTTTTCTCGGCCTAAGGCCTCTAACATACTGTGGCCTTCTCAAGGCCCGTGACAACAACCACCGCTTCAGGGAAAGCTTTTCTCGGCCTGAGGCCTCTAACATACTGTGGCCTTCTCAAGGCCCGTGACAACAACCACCGCTTCAGGGAAAGCTTTTCTCGGCCTGAGGCCTCTAACATACTGTGGCCTTCTCAAGGCCCGTGACAACAACCACCGCTTCAGGGAAAGCTTTTCTAGGCCTAAGGCCTCTAACATACTGTGGCCTTCTCAAGGCCCGTGACAACAACCACCGCTTCAGGGAAAGCTTTTCTCGGCCTGAGGCCTCTAACATACTGTGGCCTTCTCAAGGCCCGTGACAACAACCACCGCTTCAGGGAAAGCTTTTCTCGGCCTAAGGCCTCTAACATACTGTGGCCTTCTCAAGGCCCGTGACAACAACCACCGCTTCAGGGAAAGCTTTTCTCGGCCTGAGGCCTCTAACATACTGTGGCCTTCTCAAGGCCCGTGACAACAACCACCGCTTCAGGGAAAGCTTTTCTCGGCCTGAGGCCTCTAACATACTGTGGCCTTCTCAAGGCCCGTGACAACAACCACCGCTTCAGGGAAAGCTTTTCTAGGCCTAAGGCCTCTAACATACTGTGGCCTTCTCAAGGCCCGTGACAACAACCACCGCTTCAGGGAAAGCTTTTCTCGGCCTGAGGCCTCTAACATACTGTGGCCTTCTCAAGGCCCGTGACAACAACCACCGCTTCAGGGAAAGCTTTTCTCGGCCTAAGGCCTCTAACATACTGTGGCCTTCTCAAGGCCCGTGACAACAACCACCGCTTCAGGGAAAGCTTTTCTCGGCCTAAGGCCTCTAACATACTGTGGCCTTCTCAAGGCCCGTGACAACAACCACCGCTTCAGGGAAAGCTTTTCTCGGCCTGAGGCCTCTAACATACTGTGGCCTTCTCAAGGCCCGTGACAACAACCACCGCTTCAGGGAAAGCTTTTCTCGGCCTGAGGCCTCTAACATACTGTGGCCTTCTCAAGGCCCGTGACAACAACCACCGCTTCAGGGAAAGCTTTTCTCGGCCTGAGGCCTCTAACATACTGTGGCCTTCTCAAGGCCCGTGACAACAACCACCGCTTCAGGGAAAGCTTTTCTAGGCCTAAGGCCTCTAACATACTGTGGCCTTCTCAAGGCCCGTGACAACAACCACCGCTTCAGGGAAAGCTTTTCTCGGCCTGAGGCCTCTAACATATTACGGCCTTCTCTAGGCCCGTGACAACAACCACCGCTTCAGGGAAAGCTTTTCTCGGCCTGAGGCCTATAACATACTGCGGCCTTCTCAAGGCCCGTGACAACAACCACCGCTTCAGGGAAAGCTTTTCTAGGCCTAAGGCCTCTAACATACTGTGGCCTTCTCAAGGCCCGTGACAACAACCACCGCTTCAGGGAAAGCTTTTCTCGGCCTGAGGCCTCTAACATACTGTGGCCTTCTCAAGGCCCGTGACAACAACCACCGCTTCAGGGAAAGCTTTTCTCGGCCTGAGGCCTCTAACATACTGTGGCCTTCTCAAGGCCCGTGACAACAACCACCGCTTCAGGGAAAGCTTTTCTAGGCCTAAGGCCTCTAACATACTGTGGCCTTCTCAAGGCCCGTGACAACAACCACCGCTTCAGGGAAAGCTTTTCTCGGCCTGAGGCCTCTAACATACTGTGGCCTTCTCAAGGCCCGTGACAACAACCACCGCTTCAGGGAAAGCTTTTCTCGGCCTGAGGCCTCTAACATACTGTGGCCTTCTCAAGGCCCGTGACAACAACCACCGCTTCAGGGAAAGCTTTTCTCGGCCTGAGGCCTCTAACATACTGTGGCCTTCTCAAGGCCCGTGACAACAACCACCGCTTCGGGGAAAGCTTTTCTTGGCCTAAGGCCTCTAACATACTGTGGCCTTCTCAAGGCCCGTGACAACAACCACCGCTTCAGGGAAAGCTTTTCTAGGCCTAAGGCCTCTAACATACTGTGGCCTTCTCAAGGCCCGTGACAACAACCACCGCTTCAGGGAAAGCTTTTCTCGGCCTGAGGCCTATAACATACTGTGGCCTTCTCAAGGCCCGTGACAACAACCACCGCTTCAGGGAAAGCTTTTCTAGGCCTAAGGCCTCCAACATACTGTGGCCTTCTCAAGGCCCGTGACAACAACCACCGCTTCAGGGAAAGCTTTTCTCGGCCTGAGGCCTCTAACATACTGTGGCCTTCTCAAGGCCCGTGACAACAACCACCGCTTCAGGGAAAGCTTTTCTCGGCCTGAGGCCTCTAACATACTGTGGCCTTCTCAAGGCCCGTGACAACAACCACCGCTTCAGGGAAAGCTTTTCTAGGCCTAAGGCCTCTAACATACTGTGGCCTTCTCAAGGCCCGTGACAACAACCACCGCTTCAGGGAAAGCTTTTCTCGGCCTGAGGCCTCTAACATACTGTGGCCTTCTCAAGGCCCGTGACAACAACCACCGCTTCAGGGAAAGCTTTTCTCGGCCTGAGGCCTCTAACATACTGTGGCCTTCTCAAGGCCCGTGACAACAACCACCGCTTCAGGGAAAGCTTTTCTAGGCCTAAGGCCTCTAACATACTGTGGCCTTCTCAAGGCCCGTGACAACAACCACCGCTTCAGGGAAAGCTTTTCTAGGCCTAAGGCCTCTAACATACTGTGGCCTTCTCAAGGCCCGTGACAACAACCACCGCTTCAGGGAAAGCTTTTCTAGGCCTAAGGCCTCTAACATACTGTGGCCTTCTCAAGGCCCGTGACAACAACCACCGCTTCAGGGAAAGCTTTTCTCGGCCTGAGGCCTCTAACATATTACGGCCTTCTCTAGGCCCGTGACAACAACCACCGCTTCAGGGAAAGCTTTTCTCGGCCTGAGGCCTATAACATACTGCGGCCTTCTCAAGGCCCGTGACAACAACCACCGCTTCAGGGAAAGCTTTTCTAGGCCTAAGGCCTCTAACATACTGTGGCCTTCTCAAGGCCCGTGACAACAACCACCGCTTCAGGGAAAGCTTTTCTCGGCCTGAGGCCTCTAACATACTGTGGCCTTCTCAAGGCCCGTGACAACAACCACCGCTTCGGGGAAAGCTTTTCTCGGCTTAAGGCCTCTAACATACTGTGGCCTTCTCAAGGCCCGTGACAACAACCACCGCTTCAGGGAAAGCTTTTCTCGGCCTGAGGCCTCTAACATACTGTGGCCTTCTCAAGGCCCGTGACAACAACCACCGCTTCAGGGAAAGCTTTTCTAGGCCTAAGGCCTCTAACATACTGTGGCCTTCTCAAGGCCCGTGACAACAACCACCGCTTCAGGGAAAGCTTTTCTCGGCCTGAGGCCTCTAACATACTGTGGCCTTCTCAAGGCCCGTGACAACAACCACCGCTTCAGGGAAAGCTTTTCTCGGCCTGAGGCCTCTAACATACTGTGGCCTTCTCAAGGCCCGTGACAACAACCACCGCTTCAGGGAAAGCTTTTCTAGGCCTAAGGCCTCTAACATACTGTGGCCTTCTCAAGGCCCGTGACAACAACCACCGCTTCAGGGAAAGCTTTTCTCGGCCTGAGGCCTCTAACATACTGTGGCCTTCTCAAGGCCCGTGACAACAACCACCGCTTCAGGGAAAGCTTTTCTAGGCCTAAGGCCTCTAACATACTGTGGCCTTCTCAAGGCCCGTGACAACAACCACCGCTTCAGGGAAAGCTTTTCTCGGCCTGAGGCCTCTAACATACTGTGGCCTTCTCAAGGCCCGTGACAACAACCACCGCTTCAGGGAAAGCTTTTCTCGGCCTGAGGCCTCTAACATACTGTGGCCTTCTCAAGGCCCGTGACAACAACCACCGCTTCAGGGAAAGCTTTTCTAGGCCTAAGGCCTCTAACATACTGTGGCCTTCTCAAGGCCCGTGACAACAACCACCGCTTCAGGGAAAGCTTTTCTCGGCCTGAGGCCTCTAACATACTGTGGCCTTCTCAAGGCCCGTGACAACAACCACCGCTTCAGGGAAAGCTTTTCTCGGCCTGAGGCCTCTAACATACTGTGGCCTTCTCAAGGCCCGTGACAACAACCACCGCTTCAGGGAAAGCTTTTCTCGGCCTGAGGCCTCTAACATACTGTGGCCTTCTCAAGGCCCGTGACAACAACCACCGCTTCAGGGAAAGCTTTTCTCGGCCTGAGGCCTCTAACATACTGTGGCCTTCTCAAGGCCCGTGACAACAACCACCGCTTCAGGGAAAGCTTTTCTAGGCCTAAGGCCTCTAACATACTGTGGCCTTCTCAAGGCCCGTGACAACAACCACCGCTTCAGGGAAAGCTTTTCTAGGCCTAAGGCCTCTAACATACTGTGGCCTTCTCAAGGCCCGTGACAACAACCACCGCTTCAGGGAAAGCTTTTCTCGGCCTGAGGCCTCTAACATACTGTGGCCTTCTCAAGGCCCGTGACAACAACCACCGCTTCAGGGAAAGCTTTTCTCGGCCTGAGGCCTCTAACATACTGTGGCCTTCTCAAGGCCCGTGACAACAACCACCGCTTCAGGGAAAGCTTTTCTAGGCCTAAGGCCTCTAACATACTGTGGCCTTCTCAAGGCCCGTGACAACAACCACCGCTTCAGGGAAAGCTTTTCTCGGCCTGAGGCCTCTAACATATTACGGCCTTCTCTAGGCCCGTGACAACAACCACCGCTTCAGGGAAAGCTTTTCTCGGCCTGAGGCCTCTAACATACTGTGGCCTTCTCAAGGCCCGTGACAACAACCACCGCTTCAGGGAAAGCTTTTCTCGGCCTGAGGCCTCTAACATACTGTGGCCTTCTCAAGGCCCGTGACAACAACCACCGCTTCAGGGAAAGCTTTTCTCGGCCTGAGGCCTCTAACATACTGTGGCCTTCTCAAGGCCCGTGACAACAACCACCGCTTCAGGGAAAGCTTTTCTAGGCCTAAGGCCTCTAACATACTGTGGCCTTCTCAAGGCCCGTGACAACAACCACCGCTTCAGGGAAAGCTTTTCTCGGCCTGAGGCCTCTAACATACTGTGGCCTTCTCAAGGCCCGTGACAACAACCACCGCTTCAGGGAAAGCTTTTCTCGGCCTGAGGCCTCTAACATACTGTGGCCTTCTCAAGGCCCGTGACAACAACCACCGCTTCAGGGAAAGCTTTTCTAGGCCTAAGGCCTCTAACATACTGTGGCCTTCTCAAGGCCCGTGACAACAACCACCGCTTCAGGGAAAGCTTTTCTCGGCCTGAGGCCTCTAACATACTGTGGCCTTCTCAAGGCCCGTGACAACAACCACCGCTTCAGGGAAAGCTTTTCTAGGCCTAAGGCCTCTAACATACTGTGGCCTTCTCAAGGCCCGTGACAACAACCACCGCTTCAGGGAAAGCTTTTCTCGGCCTGAGGCCTCTAACATACTGTGGCCTTCTCAAGGCCCGTGACAACAACCACCGCTTCAGGGAAAGCTTTTCTCGGCCTGAGGCCTCTAACATACTGTGGCCTTCTCAAGGCCCGTGACAACAACCACCGCTTCAGGGAAAGCTTTTCTAGGCCTAAGGCCTCTAACATACTGTGGCCTTCTCAAGGCCCGTGACAACAACCACCGCTTCAGGGAAAGCTTTTCTCGGCCTGAGGCCTCTAACATACTGTGGCCTTCTCAAGGCCCGTGACAACAACCACCGCTTCAGGGAAAGCTTTTCTCGGCCTGAGGCCTCTAACATACTGTGGCCTTCTCAAGGCCCGTGACAACAACCACCGCTTCAGGGAAAGCTTTTCTCGGCCTGAGGCCTCTAACATACTGTGGCCTTCTCAAGGCCCGTGACAACAACCACCGCTTCAGGGAAAGCTTTTCTAGGCCTGAGGCCTCTAACATACTGTGGCCTTCTCAAGGCCCGTGACAACAACCACCGCTTCAGGGAAAGCTTTTCTCGGCCTGAGGCCTCTAACATACTGTGGCCTTCTCAAGGCCCGTGACAACAACCACCGCTTCAGGGAAAGCTTTTCTAGGCCTAAGGCCTCTAACATACTGTGGCCTTCTCAAGGCCCGTGACAACAACCACCGCTTCGGGGAAAGCTTTTCTCGGCCTGAGGCCTCTAACATACTGTGGCCTTCTCAAGGCCCGTGACAACAACCACCGCTTCAGGGAAAGCTTTTCTCGGCCTGAGGCCTCTAACATACTGTGGCCTTCTCAAGGCCCGTGACAACAACCACCGCTTCAGGGAAAGCTTTTCTCGGCCTGAGGCCTCTAACATACTGTGGCCTTCTCAAGGCCCGTGACAACAACCACCGCTTCAGGGAAAGCTTTTCTAGGCCTAAGGCCTCTAACATACTGTGGCCTTCTCAAGGCCCGTGACAACAACCACCGCTTCAGGGAAAGCTTTTCTAGGCCTAAGGCCTCTAACATACTGTGGCCTTCTCAAGGCCCGTGACAACAACCACCGCTTCAGGGAAAGCTTTTCTCGGCCTGAGGCCTCTAACATATTACGGCCTTCTCTAGGCCCGTGACAACAACCACCGCTTCAGGGAAAGCTTTTCTAGGCCTAAGGCCTCTAACATACTGTGGCCTTCTCAAGGCCCGTGACAACAACCACCGCTTCAGGGAAAGCTTTTCTCGGCCTGAGGCCTCTAACATATTACGGCCTTCTCTAGGCCCGTGACAACAACCACCGCTTCAGGGAAAGCTTTTCTCGGCCTGAGGCCTCTAACATACTGTGGCCTTCTCAAGGCCCGTGACAACAACCACCGCTTCAGGGAAAGCTTTTCTCGGCCTGAGGCCTCTAACATACTGTGGCCTTCTCAAGGCCCGTGACAACAACCACCGCTTCAGGGAAAGCTTTTCTAGGCCTAAGGCCTCTAACATACTGTGGCCTTCTCAAGGCCCGTGACAACAACCACCGCTTCAGGGAAAGCTTTTCTCGGCCTGAGGCCTCTAACATACTGTGGCCTTCTCAAGGCCCGTGACAACAACCACCGCTTCAGGGAAAGCTTTTCTCGGCCTGAGGCCTCTAACATACTGTGGCCTTCTCAAGGCCCGTGACAACAACCACCGCTTCAGGGAAAGCTTTTCTAGGCCTAAGGCCTCTAACATACTGTGGCCTTCTCAAGGCCCGTGACAACAACCACCGCTTCGGGGAAAGCTTTTCTAGGCCTAAGGCCTCTAACATACTGTGGCCTTCTCAAGGCCCGTGACAACAACCACCGCTTCAGGGAAAGCTTTTCTCGGCCTGAGGCCTCTAACATATTACGGCCTTCTCTAGGCCCGTGACAACAACCACCGCTTCAGGGAAAGCTTTTCTCGGCCTGAGGCCTATAACATACTGCGGCCTTCTCAAGGCCCGTGACAACAACCACCGCTTCGGGGAAAGCTTTTCTAGGCCTAAGGCCTCGAACATACTGTGGCCTTCTCAAGGCCCGTGACAACAACCACCGCTTCAGGGAAAGCTTTTCTCGGCCTAAGGCCTCTAACATACTGTGGCCTTCTCAAGGCCCGTGACAACAACCACCGCTTCAGGGAAAGCTTTTCTCGGCCTGAGGCCTCTAACATACTGTGGCCTTCTCTAGGCCCGTGACAACAACCACCGCTTCAGGGAAAGCTTTTCTCGGCCTGAGGCCTCTAACATACTGTGGCCTTCTCAAGGCCCGTGACAACAACCACCGCTTCAGGGAAAGCTTTTCTCGGCCTAAGGCCTCTAACATACTGTGGCCTTCTCAAGGCCCGTGACAACAACCACCGCTTCAGGGAAAGCTTTTCTAGGCCTAAGGCCTCTAACATACTGTGGCCTTCTCAAGGCCCGTGACAACAACCACCGCTTCAGGGAAAGCTTTTCTCGGCCTGAGGCCTCTAACATATTACGGCCTTCTCTAGGCCCGTGACAACAACCACCGCTTCAGGGAAAGCTTTTCTAGGCCTAAGGCCTCTAACATACTGTGGCCTTCTCAAGGCCCGTGACAACAACCACCGCTTCAGGGAAAGCTTTTCTCGGCCTGAGGCCTCTAACATCCTGTGGCCTTCTCAAGGCCCGTGACAACAACCACCGCTTCAGGGAAAGCTTTTCTCGGCCTGAGGCCTCTAACATACTGTGGCCTTCTCAAGGCCCGTGACAACAACCACCGCTTCAGGGAAAGCTTTTCTCGGCCTGAGGCCTCTAACATACTGTGGCCTTCTCAAGGCCCGTGACAACAACCACCGCTTCAGGGAAAGCTTTTCTAGGCCTAAGGCCTCTAACATACTGTGGCCTTCTCAAGGCCCGTGACAACAACCACCGCTTCAGGGAAAGCTTTTCTAGGCCTAAGGCCTCTAACATACTGTGGCCTTCTCAAGGCCCGTGACAACAACCACTGCTTCAGGGAAAGCTTTTCTAGGCCTAAGGCCTCTAACATATTACGGCCTTCTCTAGGCCCGTGACAACAACCACCGCTTCAGGGAAAGCTTTTCTCGGCCTGAGGCATCTAACATACTGCGGCCTTCACAAGGCCCGTAACAACAACCGCTTCAGGGAAAGCTTTTCTCGGCCTGAGGCCTCTAACATACTGTGGCCTTCTCAAGGCCCGTGACAACAACCACCGCTTCAGGGAAAGCTTTTCTCGGCCTGAGGCCTCTAACATACTGTGGCCTTCTCAAGGCCCGTGACAACAACCACCGCTTCGGGGAAAGCTTTTCTAGGCCTAAGGCCTCCAACATACTGTGGCCTTCTCAAGGCCCGTGACAACAACCACCGCTTCAGGGAAAGCTTTTCTAGGCCTAAGGCCTCTAACATACTGTGGCCTTCTCAAGGCCCGTGACAACAACCACCGCTTCAGGGAAAGCTTTTCTCGGCCTGAGGCCTCTAACATATTACGGCCTTCTCTAGGCCCGTGACAACAACCACCGCTTCAGGGAAAGCTTTTCTCGGCATGAGGCCTATAACATACTGCGGCCTTCACAAGGCCCGTGACAACAACCACCGCTTCGGGGAAAGCTTTTCTAGGCTTAAGGCCTCGAACATACTGTGGCCTTCTCAAGGCCCGTGACAACAACCACCGCTTCAGGGAAAGCTTTTCTAGGCCTAAGGCCTCTAACATACTGTGGCCTTCTCAAGGCCCGTGACAACAACCACTGCTTCAGGGAAAGCTTTTCTCGGCCTGAGGCCTCTAACATATTACGGCCTTCTCTAGGCCCGTGACAACAACCACCGCTTCAGGGAAAGCTTTTCTAGGCCTAAGGCCTCTAACATACTGTGGCCTTCTCAAGGCCCGTGACAACAACCACTGCTTCAGGGAAAGCTTTTCTCGGCCTGAGGCCTCTAACATATTACGGCCTTCTCTAGGCCTGTGACAACAACCACCGCTTCAGGGAAAGCTTTTCTCGGCCTGAGGCCTATAACATACTGCGGCCTTCTCAAGGCCCGTGACAACAACCACCGCTTCGGGGAAAGCTTTTCTAGGCCTAAGGCCTCTAACATACTGTGGCCTTCTCAAGGCCCGTGACAACAACCACCGCTTCAGGGAAAGCTTATCTCGGCCTGAGGCCTCTAACATACTGTGGCCTTCTCAAGGCCCGTGACAACAACCACCGCTTCAGGGAAAGCTTTTCTAGGCCTAAGGCCTCTAACATACTGTGGCCTTCTCAAGGCCCGTGACAACAACCACCGCTTCAGGGAAAGCTTTTCTCGGCCTGAGGCCTCTAACATACTGTGGCCTTCTCAAGGCCCGTGACAACAACCACCGCTTCGGGGAAAGCTTTTCTTGGCCTAAGGCCTCTAACATACTGTGGCCTTCTCAAGGCCCGTGACAACAACCACCGCTTCAGGGAAAGCTTTTCTAGGCCTAAGGCCTCTAACATACTGTGGCCTTCTCAAGGCCCGTGACAACAACCACTGCTTCAGGGAAAGCTTTTCTCGGCCTGAGGCCTCTAACATATTACGGCCTTCTCTAGGCCAGTGACAACAACTACCGGTTCAGGGAAAGCTTTTCTAGGCCTAAGGCCTCTAACATACTGTGGCCTTCTCAAGGCCCGTGACAACAACCACTGCTTCAGGGAAAGCTTTTCTCGGCCTGAGGCCTCTAACATATTACGGCCTTCTCTAGGCCTGTGACAACAACCACCGCTTCAGGGAAAGCTTTTCTCGGCCTGAGGCCTATAACATACTGCGGCCTTCTCAAGGCCCGTGACAACAACCACCGCTTCGGGGAAAGCTTTTCTAGGCCTAAGGCCTCTAACATACTGTGGCCTTCTCAAGGCCCGTGACAACAACCACCGCTTCAGGGAAAGCTTTTCTCGGCCTGAGGCCTCTAACATACTGTGGCCTTCTCAAGGCCCGTGACACCAACCACCGCTTCAGGGAAAGCTTTTCTCGGCCTGAGGCCTCTAACATACTGTGGCCTTCTCAAGGCCCGTGACAACAACCACCGCTTCGGGGAAAGCTTTTCTAGGCCTAAGGCCTCCAACATACTGTGGCCTTCTCAAGGCCCGTGACAACAACCACCGCTTCAGGGAAAGCTTTTCTAGGCCTAAGGCCTCTAACATACTGTGGCCTTCTCAAGGCCCGTGACAACAACCACCGCTTCAAGGAAAGCTTTTCTCGGCCTGAGGCCTCTAACATATTACGGCCTTCTCTAGGCCCGTGACAACAACCACCGCTTCAGGGAAAGCTTTTCTCGGCCTGAGGCCTATAACATACTGCGGCCTTCACAAGGCCCGTGACAACAACCACCGCTTCGGGGAAAGCTTTTCTAGGCTTAAGGCCTCGAACATACTGTGGCCTTCTCAAGGCCCGTGACAACAACCACCGCTTCAGGGAAAGCTTTTCTAGGCCTAAGGCCTCTAACATACTGTGGCCTTCTCAAGGCCCGTGACAACAACCACTGCTTCAGGGAAAGCTTTTCTCGGCCTGAGGCCTCTAACATATTACGGCCTTCTCTAGGCCCGTGACAACAACCACCGCTTCAGGGAAAGCTTTTCTAGGCCTAAGGCCTCTAACATACTGTGGCCTTCTCAAGGCCCGTGACAACAACCACTGCTTCAGGGAAAGCTTTTCTCGGCCTGAGGCCTCTAACATATTACGGCCTTCTCTAGGCCTGTGACAACAACCACCGCTTCAGGGAAAGCTTTTCTCGGCCTGAGGCCTATAACATACTGCGGCCTTCTCAAGGCCCGTGACAACAACCACCGCTTCGGGGAAAGCTTTTCTAGGCCTAAGGCCTCTAACATACTGTGGCCTTCTCAAGGCCCGTGACAACAACCACCGCTTCAGGGAAAGCTTATCTCGGCCTGAGGCCTCTAACATACTGTGGCCTTCTCAAGGCCCGTGACAACAACCACCGCTTCAGGGAAAGCTTTTCTAGGCCTAAGGCCTCTAACATACTGTGGCCTTCTCAAGGCCCGTGACAACAACCACCGCTTCAGGGAAAGCTTTTCTCGGCCTGAGGCCTCTAACATACTGTGGCCTTCTCAAGGCCCGTGACAACAACCACCGCTTCGGGGAAAGCTTTTCTAGGCCTAAGGCCTCTAACATACTGTGGCCTTCTCAAGGCCCGTGACAACAACCACCGCTTCAGGGAAAGCTTTTCTAGGCCTAAGGCCTCTAACATACTGTGGCCTTCTCAAGGCCCGTGACAACAACCACTGCTTCAGGGAAAGCTTTTCTCGGCCTGAGGCCTCTAACATATTACGGCCTTCTCTAGGCCCGTGACAACAACCACCGCTTCAGGGAAAGCTTTTCTAGGCCTAAGGCCTCTAACATACTGTGGCCTTCTCAAGGCCCGTGACAACAACCACTGCTTCAGGGAAAGCTTTTCTCGGCCTGAGGCCTCTAACATATTACGGCCTTCTCTAGGCCTGTGACAACAACCACCGCTTCAGGGAAAGCTTTTCTCGGCCTGAGGCCTATAACATACTGCGGCCTTCTCAAGGCCCGTGACAACAACCACCGCTTCGGGAAAGCTTTTCTAGGCCTAAGGCCTCTAACATACTGTGGCCTTCTCAAGGCCCGTGACAACAACCACCGCTTCAGGGAAAGCTTTTCTCGGCCTGAGGCCTCTAACATACTGTGGCCTTCTCAAGGCCCGTGACAACAACCACCGCTTCAGGGAAAGCTTTTCTCGGCCTGAGGCCTCTAACATACTGTGGCCTTCTCAAGGCCCGTGACAACAACCACCGCTTCAGGGAAAGCTTATCTCGGCCTGAGGCCTCTAACATACTGTGGCCTTCTCAAGGCCCGTGACAACAACCACCGCTTCAGGGAAAGCTTTTCTAGGCCTAAGGCCTCTAACATACTGTGGCCTTCTCAAGGCCCGTGACAACAACCACCGCTTCAGGGAAAGCTTTTCTCGGCCTGAGGCCTCTAACATCCTGTGGCCTTCTCAAGGCCCGTGACAACAACCACCGCTTCGGGGAAAGCTTTTCTTGGCCTAAGGCCTCTAACATACTGTGGCCTTCTCAAGGCCCGTGACAACAACCACCGCTTCAGGGAAAGCTTTTCTAGGCCTAAGGCCTCTAACATACTGTGGCCTTCTCAAGGCCCGTGACAACAACCACTGCTTCAGGGAAAGCTTTTCTCGGCCTGAGGCCTCTAACATATTACGGCCTTCTCTAGGCCCGTGACAACAACCACCGCTTCAGGGAAAGCTTTTCTCGGCCTGAGGCCTCTAACATACTGTGGCCTTCTCAAGGCCCGTGACAACAACCACCGCTTCAGGGAAAGCTTTTCTCGGCCTGAGGCCTCTAACATACTGTGGCCTTCTCAAGGCCCGTGACAACAACCACCGCTTCGGGGAAAGCTTTTCTAGGCCTAAGGCCTCTAACATACTGTGGCCTTCTCAAGGCCCGTGACAACAACCACCGCTTCAGGGAAAGCTTTTCTCGGCCTGAGGCCTCTAACATATTACGGCCTTCTCTAGGCCCGTGACAACAACCACCGCTTCAGGGAAAGCTTTTCTCGGCCTGAGGCCTATAACATACTGCGGCCTTCTCAAGGCCCGTGACAACAACCACCGCTTCGGGGAAAGCTTTTCTAGGCCTAAGGCCTCTAACATACTGTGGCCTTCTCAAGGCCCGTGACAACAACCACCGCTTCAGGGAAAGCTTTTCTCGGCCTGAGGCCTCTAACATACTGTGGCCTTCTCAAGGCCCGTGACAACAACCACCGCTTCAGGGAAAGCTTTTCTCGGCCTGAGGCCTCTAACATACTGTGGCCTTCTCAAGGCCCGTGACAACAACCACCGCTTCAGGGAAAGCTTTTCTCGGCCTGAGGCCTATAACATACTGCGGCCTTCTCAAGGCCCGTGACAACAACCACCGCTTCGGGGAAAGCTTTTCTAGGCCTAAGGCCTCTAACATACTGTGGCCTTCTCAAGGCCCGTGACAACAACCACCGCTTCAGGGAAAGCTTTTCTAGGCCTAAGGCCTCTAACATACTGTGGCCTTCTCAAGGCCCGTGACAACAACCACCGCTTCAGGGAAAGCTTTTCTCGGCCTGAGGCCTCTAACATATTACGGCCTTCTCTAGGCCCGTGACAACAACCACCGCTTCAGGGAAAGCTTTTCTAGGCCTAAGGCCTCTAACATACTGTGGCCTTCTCAAGGCCCGTGACAACAACCACTGCTTCAGGGAAAGCTTTTCTCGGCCTGAGGCCTCTAACATATTACGGCCTTCTCTAGGCCTGTGACAACAACCACCGCTTCAGGGAAAGCTTTTCTCGGCCTGAGGCCTCTAACATACTGCGGCCTTCTCAAGGCCCGTGACAACAACCACCGCTTCAGGGAAAGCTTTTCTCGGCCTGAGGCCTCTAACATACTGTGGCCTTCTCAAGGCCCGTGACAACAACCACCGCTTCAGGGAAAGCTTTTCTCGGCCTGAGGCCTCTAACATACTGTGGCCTTCTCAAGGCCCGTGACAACAACCACCGCTTCAGGGAAAGCTTTTCTAGGCCTAAGGCCTCTAACATACTGTGGCCTTCTCAAGGCCCGTGACAACAACCACCGCTTCAGGGAAAGCTTTTCTAGGCCTAAGGCCTCTAACATACTGTGGCCTTCTCAAGGCCCGTGACAACAACCACCGCTTCAGGGAAAGCTTTTCTCGGCCTGAGGCCTCTAACATACTGTGGCCTTCTCAAGGCCCGTGACAACAACCACCGCTTCAGGGAAAGCTTTTCTAGGCCTAAGGCCTCTAACATACTGTGGCCTTCTCAAGGCCCGTGACAACAACCACCGCTTCAGGGAAAGCTTTTCTAGGCCTAAGGCCTCTAACATACTGTGGCCTTCTCAAGGCCCGTGACAACAACCACCGCTTCAGGGAAAGCTTTTCTCGGCCTGAGGCCTCTAACATACTGTGGCCTTCTCAAGGCCCGTGACAACAACCACCGCTTCAGGGAAAGCTTTTCTCGGCCTGAGGCCTCTAACATACTGTGGCCTTCTCAAGGCCCGTGACAACAACCACCGCTTCAGGGAAAGCTTTTCTAGGCCTAAGGCCTCTAACATACTGTGGCCTTCTCAAGGCCCGTGACAACAACCACTGCTTCAGGGAAAGCTTTTCTCGGCCTGAGGCCTCTAACATATTACGGCCTTCTCTAGGCCCGTGACAACAACCACCGCTTCAGGGAAAGCTTTTCTAGGCCTAAGGCCTCTAACATACTGTGGCCTTCTCAAGGCCCGTGACAACAACCACTGCTTCAGGGAAAGCTTTTCTCGGCCTGAGGCCTCTAACATATTACGGCCTTCTCTAGGCCTGTGACAACAACCACCGCTTCAGGGAAAGCTTTTCTCGGCCTGAGGCCTATAACATACTGCGGCCTTCTCAAGGCCCGTGACAACAACCACCGCTTCGGGGAAAGCTTTTCTAGGCCTAAGGCCTCGAACATACTGTGGCCTTCTCAAGGCCCGTGACAACAACCACCGCTTCAGGGAAAGCTTTTCTCGGCCTGAGGCCTCTAACATACTGTGGCCTTCTCAAGGCCCGTGACAACAACCACCGCTTCGGGGAAAGCTTTTCTCGGCTTAAGGCCTCTAACATACTGTGGCCTTCTCAAGGCCCGTGACAACAACCACCGCTTCAGGGAAAGCTTTTCTCGGCCTGAGGCCTCTAACATACTGTGGCCTTCTCAAGGCCCGTGACAACAACCACCGCTTCGGGGAAAGCTTTTCTAGGCCTCAGGCCTCTAACATACTGTGGCCTTCTCAAGGCCCGTGACAACAACCACCGCTTCAGGGAAAGCTTTTCTCGGCCTGAGGCCTATAACATACTGCGGCCTTCTCAAGGCCCGTGACAACAACCACCGCTTCGGGGAAAGCTTTTCTAGGCCTAAGGCCTCGAACATACTGTGGCCTTCTCAAGGCCCGTGACAAAAACCACCACTTCAGGGAAAGCTTTTCTAGGCCTAATGCCTCTAACATACTGTGGCCTTCTCACGGCCCGTGACAACAACCACTGCTTCAGCGAAAGCTTTTCTAGGCCTAAGGCCTCTAACATATTACGGCCTTCTCTAGGCCCGTGACAACAACCACCGCTTCAGGGAAAGCTTTTCTCGGCCTGAGGCCTCTAACATATTACGGCCTTCTCTAGGCCCGTGACAACAACCACCGCTTCAGGGAAAGCTTTTCTCGGCCTGAGGCCTATAACATACTGCGGCCTTCTCAAGGCCCGTGACAACAACCACCGCTTCGGGGAAAGCTTTTCTAGGCCTAAGGCCTCTAACATACTGTGGCCTTCTCAAGGCCCGTGACAACAACCACCGCTTCAGGGAAAGCTTTTCTCGGCCTGAGGCCTCTAACATACTGTGGCCTTCTCAAGGCCCGTGACAACAACCACCGCTTCAGGGAAAGCTTTTCTCGGCCTGAGGCCTCTAACATACTGCGGCCTTCTCAAGGCCCGTGACAACAACCACCGCTTCGGGGAAAGCTTTTCTAGGCCTAAGGCCTCGAACATACTGTGGCCTTCTCAAGGCCCGTGACAACAACCACCGCTTCAGGGAAAGCTTTTCTCGGCCTAAGGCCTCTAACATACTGTGGCCTTCTCAAGGCCCGTGACAACAACCACCGCTTCAGGGAAAGCTTTTCTCGGCCTGAGGCCTCTAACATATTACGGCCTTCTCTAGGCCCGTGACAACAACCACCGCTTCAGGGAAAGCTTTTCTCGGCATGAGGCCTATAACATACTGCGGCCTTCTCAAGGCCCGTGACAACAACCACCGCTTCGGGGAAAGCTTTTCTAGGCCTAAGGCCTCGAACATACTGTGGCCTTCTCAAGGCCCGTGACAACAACCACCGCTTCAGGGAAAGCTTTTCTAGGCCTAAGGCCTCTAACATACTGTGGCCTTCTCAAGGCCCGTGACAACAACCACCGCTTCAGGGAAAGCTTTTCTCGGCCTGAGGCCTCTAACATATTACGGCCTTCTCTAGGCCCGTGACAACAACCACCGCTTCAGGGAAAGCTTTTCTAGGCCTAAGGCCTCTAACATACTGTGGCCTTCTCAAGGCCCGTGACAACAACCACTGCTTCAGGGAAAGCTTTTCTCGGCCTGAGGCCTCTAACATATTACGGCCTTCTCTAGGCCTGTGACAACAACCACCGCTTCAGGGAAAGCTTTTCTCGGCCTGAGGCCTCTAACATACTGCGGCCTTCTCAAGGCCCGTGACAACAACCACCGCTTCAGGGAAAGCTTTTCTCGGCCTGAGGCCTCTAACATACTGTGGCCTTCTCAAGGCCCGTGACAACAACCACCGCTTCAGGGAAAGCTTTTCTCGGCCTGAGGCCTCTAACATACTGTGGCCTTCTCAAGGCCCGTGACAAAAACCACCACTTCAGGGAAAGCTTTTCTAGGCCTAAGGCCTCTAACATACTGTGGCCTTCTCAAGGCCCGTGACAACAACCACTGCTTCAGGGAAAGCTTTTCTAGGCCTAAGGCCTCTAACATACTGTGGCCTTCTCAAGGCCCGTGACAACAACCACCGCTTCAGGGAAAGCTTTTCTCGGCCTGAGGCCTCTAACATACTGTGGCCTTCTCAAGGCCCGTGACAACAACCACCGCTTCAGGGAAAGCTTTTCTCGGCCTGAGGCCTCTAACATACTGTGGCCTTCTCAAGGCCCGTGACAACAACCACCGCTTCAGGGAAAGCTTTTCTCGGCCTGAGGCCTCTAACATACTGTGGCCTTCTCAAGGCCCGTGACAACAACCACCGCTTCAGGGAAAGCTTTTCTCGGCCTAAGGCCTCTAACATACTGTGGCCTTCTCAAGGCCCGTGACAACAACCACCGCTTCAGGGAAAGCTTTTCTCGGCCTGAGGCCTCTAACATACTGTGGCCTTCTCAAGGCCCGTGACAACAACCACCGCTTCGGGGAAAGCTTTTCTCGGCTTAAGGCCTCTAACATACTGTGGCCTTCTCAAGGCCCGTGACAACAACCACCGCTTCAGGGAAAGCTTTTCTCGGCCTGAGGCCTCTAACATACTGTGGCCTTCTCAAGGCCCGTGACAACAACCACCGCTTCGGGGAAAGCTTTTCTAGGCCTAAGGCCTCTAACATACTGTGGCCTTCTCAAGGCCCGTGACAACAACCACCGCTTCAGGGAAAGCTTTTCTCGGCCTGAGGCCTCTAACATATTACGGCCTTCTCTAGGCCCGTGACAACAACCACCGCTTCGGGGAAAGCTTTTCTAGGCCTAAGGCCTCGAACATACTGTGGCCTTCTCAAGGCCCGTGACAACAACCACCACTTCAGTGAAAGCTTTTCTAGGCCTAACGCCTCTAACATACTGTGGCCTTCTCAAGGCCCGTGACAACAACCACTGCTTCAGCGAAAGCTTTTCTAGGCCTAAGGCCTCTAACATATTACGGCCTTCTCTAGGCCCGTGACAACAACCACCGCTTCAGGGAAAGCTTTTCTCGGCCTGAGGCCTATAACATACTGCGGCCTTCTCAAGGCCCGTGACAACAACCACCGCTTCGGGGAAAGCTTTTCTAGGCCTAAGGCCTCGAACATACTGTGGCCTTCTCAAGGCCCGTGACAACAACCACCGCTTCAGGGAAAGCTTTTCTAGGCCTGAGGCCTCTAACATACTGTGGCCTTCTCTAGGCCCGTGACAACAACCACCGCTTCAGGGAAAGCTTTTCTCGGCCTGAGGCCTATAACATACTGCGGCCTTCTCAAGGCCCGTGACAACAACCACCGCTTCGGGGAAAGCTTTTCTAGGCCTAAGGCCTCGAACATACTGTGGCCTTCTCAAGGCCCGTGACAACAACCACCGCTTCAGGGAAAGCTTTTCTCGGCCTAAGGCCTCTAACATACTGTGGCCTTCTCAAGGCCCGTGACAACAACCACCGCTTCAGGGAAAGCTTTTCTCGGCCTGAGGCCTCTAACATATTACGGCCTTCTCTAGGCCCGTGACAACAACCACCGCTTCAGGGAAAGCTTTTCTCGGCATGAGGCCTATAACATACTGCGGCCTTCTCAAGGCCCGTGACAACAACCACCGCTTCGGGGAAAGCTTTTCTAGGCCTAAGGCCTCGAACATACTGTGGCCTTCTCAAGGCCCGTGACAACAACCACCGCTTCAGGGAAAGCTTTTCTAGGCCTAAGGCCTCTAACATACTGTGGCCTTCTCAAGGCCCGTGACAACAACCACCGCTTCAGGGAAAGCTTTTCTCGGCCTGAGGCCTCTAACATATTACGGCCTTCTCTAGGCCCGTGACAACAACCACCGCTTCAGGGAAAGCTTTTCTAGGCCTAAGGCCTCTAACATACTGTGGCCTTCTCAAGGCCCGTGACAACAACCACTGCTTCAGGGAAAGCTTTTCTCGGCCTGAGGCCTCTAACATATTACGGCCTTCTCTAGGCCTGTGACAACAACCACCGCTTCAGGGAAAGCTTTTCTCGGCCTGAGGCCTCTAACATATTACGGCCTTCTCTAGGCCTGTGACAACAACCACCACTTCAGGGAAAGCTTTTCTCGGCCTGAGGCCTCTAACATATTACGGCCTTCTCTAGGCCCGTGACAACAACCACCGCTTCAGGGAAAGCTTTTCTCGGCCTGAGGCCTATAACATACTGCGGCCTTCTCAAGGCCCGTGACAACAACCACCGCTTCGGGGAAAGCTTTTCTAGGCCTAAGGCCTCGAACATACTGTGGCCTTCTCAAGGCCCGTGACAAAAACCACCACTTCAGGGAAAGCTTTTCTAGGCCTAAGGCCTCTAACATACTGTGGCCTTCTCAAGGCCCGTGACAACAACCACTGCTTCAGGGAAAGCTTTTCTCGGCCTGAGGCCTCTAACATATTACGGCCTTCTCTAGGCCCGTGACAACAACCACCGCTTCAGGGAAAGCTTTTCTCGGCCTGAGGCCTCTAACATACTGTGGCCTTCTCAAGGCCCGTGACAACAACCACCGCTTCGGGGAAAGCTTTTCTAGGCCTAAGGCCTCTAACATACTGTGGCCTTCTCAAGGCCCGTGACAACAACCACCGCTTCAGGGAAAGCTTTTCTAGGCCTAAGGCCTCTAACATACTGTGGCCTTCTCAAGGCCCGTGACAACAACCACCGCTTCAGGGAAAGCTTTTCTCGGCCTGAGGCCTCTAACATATTACGGCCTTCTCTAGGCCCGTGACAACAACCACCGCTTCAGGGAAAGCTTTTCTCGGCCTGAGGCCTATAACATACTGCGGCCTTCTCAAGGCCCGTGACAACAACCACCGCTTCAGGGAAAGCTTTTCTCGGCCTGAGGCCTCTAACATACTGTGGCCTTCTCAAGGCCCGTGACAACAACCACTGCTTCAGGGAAAGCTTTTCTCGGCCTGAGGCCTCTAACATATTACGGCCTTCTCAAGGCCCGTGACAACAACCACCGCTTCAGGGAAAGCTTTTCTAGGCCTAAGGCCTCTAACATACTGTGGCCTTCTCAAGGCCCGTGACAACAACCACTGCTTCAGGGAAAGCTTTTCTCGGCCTGAGGCCTCTAACATATTACGGCCTTCTCTAGGCCTGTGACAACAACCACCGCTTCAGGGAAAGCTTTTCTCGGCCTGAGGCCTATAACATACTGCGGCCTTCTCAAGGCCCGTGACAACAACCACCGCTTCGGGGAAAGCTTTTCTCGGCCTGAGGCCTCTAACATACTGTGGCCTTCTCAAGGCCCGTGACAACAACCACCGCTTCAGGGAAAGCTTTTCTCGGCCTGAGGCCTCTAACATACTGTGGCCTTCTCAAGGCCCGTGACAACAACCACCGCTTCGGGGAAAGCTTTTCTAAGCCTGAGGCCTCTAACATACTGTGGCCTTCTCAAGGCCCGTGACAACAACCACCGCTTCAGGGAAAGCTTTTCTCGGCTTGAGGCCTCTAACATACTGCGGCCTTCTCAAGGCCCGTGACCGCTATTGGCCTCAACCTCTCTCTCCATATATATATATATATATATATATATATATATATATATATATATATATATATATATATATATATATATATAGATTTGATAATCCTTGTTTTACACTGAAGAGAAAACTGAAATGGAAGCCATTGGGGGTGGAGGCCCCAGGACACGTGCCCCGTTTCCCTCGGGTAAATGAGGCCCTGACGTCGACATGCTTCGAGCACATGGAATGAAGGAACTCACCGCGACCAAACACGAACAGCAGCATCAGGTGGAGTGTGAGGGAAAAACAATACCCTCTCCCTCGATGAGGGTAAAAATTCTAGCCCCATTGTTTGACAACGCGTCCTTGTTGTGGAAGGAGAGAACGACGGAAACCGAGCACCGGTGAAGAGAACGACGGTGAAGACACCATTAAAAAACCCCCAAACCCAACACCCAACAAGGAGAAGGAAAACAAATCCACAAGCAACACGACACGGGACAACAACACTCACCACGTTGTGGTGAAAGATGAAACTGTGACTCTCCTCGTCACGGGACGCTTTGGTGTCGCCCGCTGCTCCTGATTGGTCAAGGGATGCAGCGTGTGTCGTGTGGGCGGAGTTACTCCGGCAAGCTGCGGATTCAAACGAGCTGTGATTGGTCAAGACACTGGAGGTGTGGCGATAACCTCTGACGGATGGTGACGAGGCAAAGGCGACGCGTTTTGATTGGTTGAAACGTCGAGGCGCGGAAGGAAGGCCTCTCCTCGGATTCACATGCAACACCAAGACGTCTGTTTCATCACCCTTATCACTTCACTCCGAAGCGGACGTTCAAGATCCCACGGGTGGACGTTAAAGCCGGTGTCGTGACTTGTCTCGAGCTGCTTCGCCAACACTCTGCGTCGGAGTGACGTATGTCCGGGGAGAAATTAATTCCCTCGAGGACAAAAAAAAAAAACGAAATTAAGTCTTTCACGAACCGGTTGGCCATGCCTGACGTTCGAATGAAGGTGGCAGTGATTTGTAATTTGTTCAGTGCCGGCAATAACTCACCCGTTGTTTGCGATGGACACAATGGGATCTTCAACGTCCACCAGCCAATGCGATAATGCTAGCAGACGGGACATCCGGCTTAACCATCCCATCAAAAAGGCAGCGGACACATTTATGCCTCACCCTGCATGTGAAACACCAGGATTACATTTATAGGTTGGTCAGGATTCAAACCCGGACTCAACAGCTCCGAGGTGAGGGTCCGACCTTTGGCCCACAAGTTCCAACAAACCAAGATCCAGAGTCACCGCAT